>NC_041385.1:255790017-255849846 GCF_002162155.2 Triticum dicoccoides
GATTTAATCCACTCATGGCATCCATGAAGTACGATGTTCCGCTGCTGAATCGTGACGCAAGGTTTACCCTATGGCAAGTCGAGATGCGAGTGTTGTTGGCGCAAGCCAATTATCAGGATGCACTCAGTTTTTCTTCAAGGTGGAGTTTTGAGGATTATGGCCCGTCAGGATAATGGATGCAATATTGCTGCAGTTATTTGAAGAACACAATTCAATTATCAAGAAAAAAGGGTATGGAGGAGGTAATGATTAAGCCTGTTGGTAGCCAGCATATACTCTATTCTCTCCATAGTATTTTGCTGTTATGCATGTGAAGGTTTTGTTTTGATATTCATGTTCGTGATGAGAATCAGTTGAGGCGCAAGAAGGAGATTGATTTGTTTCTGCTAGATACTACAACATTTAGCGTTGTTAAGTTTCAAGTGCAATTTAGTTGTCTTTGCTCTTTCAAGAGGGGTCTATTGCAGAGTTGAAACTCCGTTGCATGTTAAGATGGTTCCTTCATCCGACAGTTGTTCTACAAGGACAGTTTATGACCATGTCATGGATTTTTCATTAACCATTATAGGTCGGTAGTTTTGGGGTGCACGCGATGCCATCCGTACCATATGCTCTTGCATGAGTATTGTTTGCCGAGGTTTGTGCTTTCTGTTTTGAAGCACGTCCAGATTCCATGAGATGAGTTCTTCACAATGCGATGTGCACCAAGATGTCGCACTATGAGCTATGCGCTCGTTCAGGCACCACAAGAGATATGATGACTTATGTCATTTGGATTGAGCAGTTTCAGTTTTTTTACGTCAGTGGCACAGACTCAGACTTTTATTGGGAGACCAAGTTTTGTTAGTCTGCTTTGTTGATAGTTGTGCTATTTTCTGGAAGACCTACTGATTGATTTTCTCAATATGACTTCATGAGAAGTTTATTAGTCCTATGGGCGTTTCCAGGCACAAGGTTTACTTGTGATGACTTTAATTGAGGAGTTGATGCTATCTATGATTATTGTAAGGGATTTCGTCTCAAGGTGGAGCGTTATTTTATTGTGTTCCAAATCCCATACAAGTGTTGTACTACAGATGGAGTCCTACCGGACTACGGCATGCCAACCGTGCTAGACGTAGCATGACTACAACTCTGTTTCGTGTCCACCAAGAAAGAGAGTTGTTTGCCCCTTTATATAGTACCGGCTAGTCATAGAATAGATGAGAGAGAGAGATCTCCACCAGATTAGCACGTAGAGCGTTTGTCCTCTCGTGTAATGTAATACTCCTCCCAATTATAGTGATACGCCTTCATGCGTTCCATGGTTTTCTCCCGCAAGGGTTTCCACGTAAAAATCCGTGTCTCTTTGTCTCGTTTTATTCTCGTTATTATCTAACAACGTCGTTAGTAGCATCTGCAGTAGGCCTGTCACCCAATGGTGCTTCTAGGACGTAATTCTTCTATGCAGCAATGACGATAATCCTCAAGTTACGGACCCAGTCCGTGTAGTTGCTGCCATCATCTTTCAACTTAGCTTTCTTTAGGGATGCATTAATATTCAAAGGAACGGTAGCACGGGCCATTGATTTACAATAACATAGACATGCAAAATAACTATCAGGAGTAAGTTCATGATAAATTAAAGTTCAATTAATCATATTACTTAAGAACTCCCACTTAGATAGACAGCCCTCTAATCATCTAAGTGATCACGTGATCCATATCAACTAAACCATGTCCAATCATCACGTGAGATGGAGTAGTTTTCAATGATGAACATCACTATGTTGATCATATCTACTATATGATTTACGCTCGACCTTTCGGTCTCCAGTGTTTCGAGGCCATATCTGCATATGCTAGGCTCGTCAAGTTTAACCCGAGTATTTCTGCGTGTGCAGAATTGGCTTGCACCCGTTGTAGGTGAACGTTGAGCTTATCACACCCGATCATCACGTGGTGTCTCGGCACGACGAACTGTAGCAACGGTGCATACTCAGGGAGAACACTTATACCTTGAAATTTAGTAGGGGATCATCTTATAATGCTACCACCGTACTAAGCAAAATAAGATGCACAAAGGATAAACATCACATGCAATCAAAATATGTGAGATGATATGGCCATCGTCATCTTGTGCTCATGATCTCCATCACCGAAGCATCGTCATGATCTCCATCATCACCGGCGCGACACCTTGATCTCCATCGAAGCATTGTTGTCGTCTCGCCAACTATTGTTACTACGACTATCACTACCGCTTAGTGATAAAGTAAAACAATTACATGGCGATTGCATTGAATACAATAAAGCGACAACCATATGGCTCATGCCAGTTGCCGATACCTTTGTTACAAAACATGATCATCTCATACAACAATTTATATCACATCATGTCTTGACCATATCACATCACAGCAAGCCCTGCAAAAACAAGTTAGACGTCATCTACTTTGTTGTTGCCAGTTTTCTGTGGCTACTACGGGCTTCTAGTAAGAACCGTTCTTACCTACGCATCAAAACCACAATGATTTTTCGTCAAGTGTGTTGTTTTAACCTTCAACAAGGACCGACCGTTGTCAAACTCGATTCAACTAAAGTTGGAGAAATAGACACCCGCCAGCCACCTTTGTGCAAAAGTACGTCAGTAGAACCAGTCTCATGAATGCAGTTATGTAATATCGGTCCGGGCCGCTTCATCCAACAATACTGCTGAATCAAAGTAAGACGTTGGTGGTAAGCAGTATGACTATTATCGCCCACAAATCTTTGTGTTCTACTCGTGCATATAACATCTACGCATAAACCTGGCTCTGATACCACTGTTGGGAACACAGTAATTTCAAAAAAAATTCCTACGATCACGCAAGATCTATCTAGATGATGCATAGCAACGAGAGGGAAGAGTGTGTCCATGTACCCTCGTAGACCGAAAGCGGAAGCATTAAGTAACGCGGTTGATGTAGTCGAACGTCTTCGCGATCCAACCGATCAAGTACTGAATGCACGACACCTACGCGATCTGGACATGTTCAGCTCGGTGACGTCCCTCGAACTCTAGATCCAGCTGAGACCAAGGGAGAGTTCCGTCAACACGACGGCATGGTGACGGTGATGATGAAGTTACCGGCGCAGGGCTTCGCCTAAGCACTACGACGATATGACCGAGGTGGAAAACTGTGGAGGGGGGCACCGCACACGGCTCAAGACCAACTTGTGTGTCTTTGGGGTGCCCCCCTCCCCCATATATAAAGGAGGGAGGGAGGAGGATGCCGGACAGGGGAGGAGGCGCGCCATGGGGGGCAATCCTACTCCAAGTAGGAATCAGCCCCCCCTTTCCTATTCCAACAAGGAGAAGGGGGAAGGAGGGGGAGGAGAGAAGAAAAGGGGACGGCCCCCCTAGTCCAATTCGGTTTGGGCTAGGGGGGCGCGCCACACCTTGGCCTGCCTCCTCTCTTCCACCACTTGGCCCATGAGGCCCATTAACCCCCCGGGGGGTTCCGGTAACCCCCCGGTACTCCGAAAAATACCCGATACACCTCGGAACATTCCCGGTGTCCGAATATAGTCTTTCAATATATCAATATTTATGTCTCGACCATTTCGAGGCTCCTCATCATGTCCGTGATCTCATTCGGAACTCCGAACAACCTTCAGTACATCAAATCACATAAACTCATAATACCAATCGTCATCGAACGTTAAGCGTGCGGACCCTACGGGTTCGAGAACTATGTAGACATGACCGAGACACGTCTCCGGTCAATAACCAATAGCGGAACCTGGATGCTCATACTCGTTCCTACATGTTCTACGAAGATCTTTATCGGTCAAATCGCATAACAACATACGTTGTTCCCTTTATCATCGGTATGTTACTTGCCTGAGATTCGATCGTCGGTATCATCAGACCTAGTTTAATCTCGTTACCGGCATGTCTATTTACTCGTTCCGTAATACTTCATCCCGCAACTAACTCATTAGTCACAATGTGTCACATCCCTAGTTCTGGTATGCTCTGAGCTAGGTAGTCATGTGTTGCATCATGTTTATTTCCTCTTAAACTTGAAATGAGGAAAGTGAAAGCCTCAGAAATCAATTTAAAAGAAGGGCAAGAACCCTTAAAATTGCATTCATTGTTTCCAACATGCCTTCATAAATGTTTGATAATTTTGGCAAGGCTTTGAAGACCAAACCAAAAATAGTGAACATTTATGTGGAATATTTTGGGCACTGAATTTAAATCATTATTGTATTTGAATCTGGAATTATGTTCATAATATATGGGATATATTTTCAGATAACTTTGAAATGTTTTATGTGCTGTTGGAAAAGTCCATCTAGCAACATAAATTATTCAGAGGATATTTGGCACTGTTTTGAATTTGTTTAAATTTGAAAACAGTTGCAAAGAAAAAAAAGAAAAAAAAACAGAAGAAATAAAACAGAGACAGAAACTTACCTAACCTCACCTCCGGCCCAGCTTCTGTGTAGCCGGCCCAGCTCCTCCCGCTGGCCCAGCCCACCTCCTCCCCCCTTGTCCTCTTCTTCCTCTGCCAGTAGGCAGAGGCGAGGCGTGGCGCGCGCCCGAAGAGCTCCGGCCACCTCCTGCTTACCTGCTCGCCGCTGGAGGCACCCGAGGGAGCCACGCACTCCCCCCCTCGTTCCCCACGACCTCTCTCACTCTCCCGTAGCTCTCCCTCGCTCCTCCCTCCCCTCTGCTCTCTCTCCCTCACGCGACCGAATGGAGGCCGTCGCCGCCGACCAGCGCTCGCGCGGCCACAGCCACCGTCTCGTCTCCCCGACGCCTCCCAGAGCTCCGCCGGTCCTCCCTCGTCCTCCTCGTCGTCTCACGCGACCAGAAGAGCCCCGGAACGCCGCCCCCGACGTTTTCCCCCTCGCCGGCCGCCGAGGATCTTCTCCGTCGATTCGGCCACTCCGGCGCGCCCCCGAGCCCACTAACCCTCCCTGCAGCTCCGCGGCGAGCCCTCGACCCGATTCCCCCTCTCCCCGTGCCCCACCTCCCTCTCTAGCTAGCCCCACCACCTTGCCCGAGAATCCCTCGCCGCCGGCCATGGCGCCGTCGCGGCCACAGCCGTCACTGCTTGCTTATGAGCCCGCCAACGCGCTCAGCGCATCCGAAGGAGCTCAAATCACCCAACTGCTGCTCCTCCCGTGCTCTGTGGCATAGTTCCCATCGATAGCCGAACTCCGGCGGCCGCAAAAGAGCTCGCCGCCGTTAACTCCGGCCACCCCAGCACCAAACACCGCCACCGTTGGATGCGCCACATCGCCAGCTACTCGTAGCACCCACCCGCGCATCAAACCGTGGCCGGAGCAGCGTTTCCGACGCCCTCCGCCGTTGCTGGCGTCGCCGGCGACAAGCCGCGGGTCAACTCCGGCGGGTTTGACCCGGGGTTTGACCCCCTGACATGTGGGCCCACGCACCTGCTTGATTAGGGTCAGATTAGTTAGCGTTAATTAAGTTAGCTAATTAGATAGGCCACTGACATGCGGGCCCCGCCCGACTAAGTTAGTTAGGGCTAAACTAACTTGGTTAGTTGACTGGGTCACTGACCAGTGGACCCCACTGGTCAGGTTTGACCTGGCCGACGCCTTTGACCTGCTGACGTCACAGTGACGTGGTGCTGACGCCATAAATCATTTTCTGGAATTATTTTAATTCTAAATATTCAGAAAATTCCAGAAAATGTCTAAAACTTCTAAAAATCATAGAAAATTAATCGTAACTCCAAATTAAATAATTTATATATGAAAAGTTATCAGAAAAATTCAAGGAATCCATCTGTACCATTTTCATGCATGATAGAACAACTTATAGCTGCTGTTTAGCACAAATCAATTAAATGGCATTTGAATAATCACATATGGAGTTTGAATTTGAATCTTGTATTCAAACCAACTTCATTTAATCTGGTTTTAGTTGCATTAGCCCAAAACACATTCATTTTGCCATGTCATGATCATGCATCATATTGTGCATTGCATTGATTGTGTTCCCTTCTGTGTTGCCGGTATTTGTCCCCTCTCGATAGACGTGATATCGATGATGTGATCGTTGACACTGATGAAGACTCAATGTTATCTTCAGAAGTGCCAGGCAAGCAAAACCCCCTTGTTCATTCCGATAAAATCCCACTCTCTCGCTCCTGCTCTCTTTTACTGCATTAGGACAACATCGATTCATCTGTTACTTGCTGCGGTAGCTGAACCCCTTTATCCTCTGCATGACCTGTCATTCCACAGTAATTAGATGAAACCCACTAGCATGAGTAGGAGTTGTTTGAGCCCTGTTGTGCCTACTCATTCATGGTTGTTTGTCATGCCTGCTACTGCTTAGAGTTGAGTCAGGTCTGATTCATCGGGGATGAATCAAAGGCGTGTGAACATGTCCTACTGTGTGTGAGCTAAGTGTGTGAACACGATTTGGTAAAAGGTAGCGGTGAGAGGCCATGTAGGAGTACATGGTGGGTTGTCTCATTGCAGCCGTCCTCAGGAACTGAGTTCTGTGTTTGTGATCCATGATTCAGCTACTACCATGCATTGGGCCCTGAAATATGACCCCGCTCGACTTCTTATTCACCCTAGTCCTCTGTCCAGGAGTTGCAAGTAGTTTCTGGTGTTTGTAGCTTACTAGAGGCCGTGGACAGCGCTGACCGTAGGGGTGGGCTGTGATGCGGTAGGTACGTGGCACGGTGTACCGGATGCCCGTTTGGTATCTCGAGAACCCTGTTCACATCGTTTGGGGCTGTGAGCGAAACTCCGGCCGGATCTCCTCATGGATGGAACCCGAATAGGCGATAAACCTGGACTAGAGACTTGAGTGTTTAGGTAGGTCGTGGTCTACACCCATGTCGGCTTTCGCTTGAAGTCTGCCGAGCACATGTCGTGTGCAGACGCTAAGTGGTGGAAACATGTATGAAGAAGTACACCCCTGCAGGGTTAACATCATCTATTCGAATAGCCGTGTCCGCGGTAAAGGACTTCTGGGTTGCTTATATCAGTTCATAGACAAGTGAAAGTGGATACCCTAAAATACGCAAGATAAGCGTGAGTGCTATGGATGGCGTTCTCGTAGGGAGACGGGAGCGGATCCATAGTGGTGTATTGATATGGTGAATATGTGGACTCGTGTGCGCCACCTCAAAAGAGTTACTCGCAGTCGTAGTTTAGGATAGCCACCGAGTCAAAGCTGGCTTGCTGCAGTTAAACCCCACCACCCCTTTGTTGATAATGAGGCATATGTAGTTAGTTCTGATGTAAGTCTTGCTGGGTACATTTGTACTCACGTTTGCCTATTTTATGTTTTTGCAGAGAGACTTCAGTCTCACTAGTAGTTTCGCGTGGACTTCGACGTTTAGCTTGTTACCTCAGCTACGATCTTGTGCCCTCGGCAGGATCTGATAGATAGTCAGGCTTCTCAGCCTTTTTCATTTATAGATGTCTGTAGCCAGACATGATAGCTTCCGCTTGTGCTTGACTTGTATGCTCTGATTGTTGGGTCATGAGACCCATGTTTGTAATATCTCGCTCCTCGGAGCCTATTGAATATTTACTTGTGTCGTAGAGTCATGTTGTGATGCCATGTTGTAATTGCACATATCGAGCATATTGTGTGTATGTTATTGAAATGCTTGGTATGTGTGGGATCTGGCTATCTAGTTGTTTATCCTTAGTAGCCTCTCTTACCGGGAAATGTCTCCTAGTGTTTCCACTGAGCCATGGTAGCTTGCTGCTTCTCCGGAACACTTAGGCTGGCCGGCATGTGTCCTTCTTCGTTCCTGTGTCTGTCCCTTCAGGGAAATGTCACGCGATGAATACCAGAGTCCTGTTAGCCCGCTACAGCCCGGTTCACCGGAGTCCTGCTAGCCCAGTGCTACAGCCTGGATTCACTCGCTGATGACCGATACGTTCGATGCTGGGTCATGGATGCCTGTCCCTGTAAGTTTGTGCCACTTTGGGTTTACGACTAGCCATGTCAGCCCGGGCTCCTTATCATATGGATGCTAGCGACACTGTCATATACGTGTGCCAAAAGGCGCAAACGGTCCCGGGCAGAGGTAAGGCGACACCCGTGGGAATACCGTGCGTGAGGCCGCAAAGTGATATGAGGTGTTACATGCTAGATCGATGTGGCATTGAGTCGGGGTCTCTGACACAATGCCTCTAGGGCATATTTCCTTCAATAGGGTCCTTCCCATTTGTAGAGGAGTTTTCCTGCAAAGAATCTGAAACGAGAGTTGTACAAAATAACATATTCTCCAACTTTGAACTCACTCTTCTGGATTCTTTTGTCATGCCATCTTTTAACTTTTTCTTTGAATAACTTTGCATTTTCATAAGCTTGGGTTCTCCATTCATCTAATGAGCTAATATCAAATAGCCTCTTTTCACCAGCAAGTTTGAAATCATAATTGAGTTCTTTAATTGCCCAAAATGCTTTATGTTCAAACTCAAGAGGAAAATGAGAAGCTTTTCCATAGACCATTTTATATAGAGACATAACCATAGGATTTTTATAAGTTGTTCTGTAAGCCCAAAGTGCATCATCTAATTTCATAGACCAATTCTTCCGGGACCTATTGTCAGTCTTTTGTAAGATTAGTTTTATTTCTCTATTGCTAAGTTCAATTTGACCACTAGACTGAGGATTATCAGGTGATGCAATTCTATTGTTAACATCATACTTAGCAAGCATTTTACGGAAAGCACCATGAATAAAGTGTGAACCACCATCAATCATTAAATATCTAGGGACTCCAAACCTTGGGAAAATAACTTCATTAAGCATTTTAATAGAGGTGTTGTGATCAGCACTACTGGTTGGAATAGCTTCTACCCACTTAGTAACATAATCAACAACAACCAAAATATGTGTATACCCATTAGAGGAAGGAAAATGTCCCATGAAATCAAATCCCCAAACATCAAATGGTTCAATAGCAAGTGAATAATTCATAGGTATTTCTTGACACTTACTGATATTACCTATTCTTTGGCATTCATCACAAGATGAGATAAACTTACGGGCATCCTTGAAGAGAGGTAGGTCAATAAAAACCAGATTACAATACCTTATGAGCGGTTCTGTATCCCACGTGATGTCCTCCATAAGCCTTAGAGTGGCATTTCTGTAGGATTTGTTCCTGTTCATGCTCAGGTACACAAAGTCTAATAATACCATCTACTCCGTCTTTATAAAGACGTGGGTCATCCCAAAAGTAATGTCTTAAATCATAGAAGAATTTTTTTTGTGTTGGTATGTGAAACTAGGTGGTATGTATTTAGCAACAATATAATTAGCATAGTCAGCATACCAAGGTGTACTATTAGAAACATTTATTGCAGCTAGTTGTTCATCAGGAACGCTATCATTAATAGGTTGTGGGTCATCAACAATATTTTCAAGCCTAGACAAGTTATCAGCTACGGGGTTCTCCGCCCCCTTTCCTATGAGTAATATGCAAATCAAATTCTTGTAGCAGTAGAATCCATCTAATGAGTCTAGGTTTAGCATCTTTCTTTTCCATAAGATATTTTATGGCAGCATGATCGGTATGAACAATTACTTTAGAATCAACAATTTAAGATCTGAATTTATCACAAGCAAACACCACTTCTAAGAATTTTTTCAGTAGTAGCATAATTTCGTTGAGCACTGTCTAGAGTTTTACTAGCATAATGAATAACATTCAGTTTCTTATCAACTCTTTGTCCTAGAATAGCACCAACATCGTAATCGCTAGCATCACACATAATCTCAAAAGGCAAGTTCCAATCAGGTGGTTGAACAATAGGTACAGTAATTAAGGCTTTCCTTAGTGTTTCAAAGGCTTCTAAACAATCATCATCAAAAACAAAGGGAATGTCCTTTTGCAAAAGATTCGTAAGAGGCCTACAAATTTTGGATAAGTCTTTGATAAACCTCCTATAGAAACCAACATGACCAAGGAAACTACGAATACCTTTGATATCTTTAGGGCATGGTATTTTCTCAATTGCATCAACCTTGGCCTGGTCCACTTCAATTCCTCTATCAGAAAATTTATGGCCCAAAACAATACCTTCATTAATCATAAAGTGGCACTTCTCCCAATTCAAGACAAGATTTGTTTGTTCACACCTATGCAAAACTCGATCAAGATTGCTTAAACATTCATCAAAATACTTCCCATAAATGGAAAAGTCATCCATGAAAACCTCAACAATCTTTTCACAAAAATCAAAGAATATAGCAGTCATACATCTTTGAAAGGTAGTAGGTGTATTACATAAACCAAAAGGCATACGTCTATAAGCAAAAGTTCCAAATGGACAAGTAAAAGTGGTATTTTCTTGATCAGGTTCTGAAACAGGTATTTGTGAAAAACCAGAATATCCATCAAGGAAGCAAATATGTGTGTTCTTAGATAATCTTTCTAACATTTGATCAATAAAGGGCAGAGGGTAATGATCTTTTCTAGTTGCTTTGTTTAATTTTCTATAATCAATTACCATCCTATAGCCTGTGACAATTCTTTGTGGAATGAGCTCTTTCTTATCATTAGGAACAACAATAATACCTCCCTTCTTAGGGACACAATGAACATGACTTACCCATCTACTATCAGCTATAGGATAGATTATACCTGCTTCCAGAAGTTTCAATATTTCCGTTCTTATCACTTCTTTCATCTTCAGATTTAACCGACATTGGTGATAAACAACGGGTTTAGCATCAGGTTCCATATTAATCTTGTGCTAACACAGAGTGAGACTAATGCCCTTAATATCATCAAGAGTATATCTAATAGCATCTCTGTGCTTCCTTAGAACTTTCAATAATCTTTCTTCTTCATATTCTGAAAGGTTAGCACTAATAATAACAGGATATATCTTTTCCTAATCAAGGTAAGTATATTTCAAAGTGTTTGGCAATTGTTTTAATTCAAACACAGGATCACCTTTAGGTGGAGGAGGACCTCCTAGAGTTTTAATAGGAAAATTTTGTTTAAGCAGAGGTTGTTGCACAAAAAAGATTCTATCTATTTGATTTCATTCATGCATATGAAAATCATTTTCATGGTCTAGCAAACATTGTTCCAAAGGATCAGTAGGAGGTACAGCAATAGAAGCAAGACCAATAATTTCATCCTTACTAGGCAAATCTTTCTCATGAGGTTGTCTACTAAACTTGGAAAAATTAAATTCATGAGATTCATCACCAAAGCTAACACCGACAATTTGTTTCTTACAATCTATTTGGCATTGATGGTTTTCAAGAAAGATCTACCGAAGATAATGAGACAAAAGTCATCTTGTGGGGAGCTCAGAACAAGAAAATCAGTAGGGTATTTTATTTTCCCACACAAGCCTTCAACATCTCTAAGAATCCCAATTGGTGATATAGTATCTCTATTGGCAAGTTTAATAGTGACATCTATGCCTTCTATTTCAGTAGGTGCTATTTCATTCTTAATTTCTTCATATAGGGAAAAAGGAATAGCACTCACACTAGCACCTAGGTCACATAACCCATGATAACAGTGATCTCCTATCTTAACCGAGACAACAGGCATGCCAACAACTGGTCTATGTTTATCATTTTTATCAGGTTTGGCAATTCTAGAAGCTTTATCACAGAAGTAAATAACATGCCCATCAATATTATCGACCAAGAGATCTTTAATCATAACAACACTAGGTTCAACTCCGATTTGTTCATCTAGTTTGGGTGTTCTAACATAACTTTTGTTAACCACAGTTGAAGCTTTAGCATGTTCCTTCATCCAAACAGGGAAAGGTGGTTTTTCAATATAAGCTGTGGGAACAACTGGATCAACATTGTAAACGATAGTTTCTTCTTTAGCTTTTACCGGTTCTTTAACTTCTTCTTTAATAGGTGGATGATATTTAAACCACTTCTCCTTAGGGAGATCAACATGAGTAGCAAAAGATTCACAAAAGGAAGCTACTATCTCAGAGTCAAGTCCATATTTAGTGCTAAACTTTTGAAAAGCATCGGTATTCATAAAAGATTTAACACAATCAAACTTAGATTCAATACCTGACTCTTTACCTTCATCGAGTTCCCAATCTTTAGAGTTTCATTTAATTCAATATTATTTTTCATAAAAGAACCAGTACAAGAAGTATCGAGCATGGATTGATCATTACAAGAAAGTCGAGCATAAAAATTATGAATAATAATTTCTCTTGAGAGCTCATGATTGGGGCATGAATATAACATTCACTTAAGCCTCCCCCAAGCTAGAGTGAGACTTTCTCCTTCACGAGGCCAAAAATTATATATATAATTCCGATCACGATGAACTAGATGCGTAGATTTTTTTTGATGAAATTCCAATTTCAACCGATTCCAGTTCCAAGATCCAATATCATCGCATAGCCTATACCATGTCAATGATTTTCCCTTCAAAGATAAAAGTAAAACCACCTTCTTAGCTTCATCTCCTGGAAAACCTGCGAGCTTAAACAATCCATAAATTTCATCCACATATATCAAGAGCATATCAGGATGTTCGGTTCCATCTCCTGCATAAGGATTAGCTAGCAGTTGTTCTACCATACCCGAAGGAATTTCATATTCAATATTTTCAGTAGGTGCAATAGATTGAGGGGCAACTAATTGTGGTTCCGGTCGAGGTGAAGATACCCTGAACAAACCCCTCAAAGGATTGTTTTCCATAGTAGCAAGTGACAATAAATTTCAGCACATAGTAATAATGTTTCCTTACCAATTTCCACTTACCAAGAGTGCTTCACTCCCCGGCAACGGCGCCAGAAAATAGCCTTGATGACCTACAAGTACATGGGGCCAATTTTAGCCTTTTTTGATAAGTAAGGGTGTCGAACCCAACAAGGAGCAGAAGGAAATGACAAGTGGTTTTCAGCAAGGTAATGTCTCCAAGTGCTAAAATTGTAAGTAGCGCAGTTTGATAGCAAGATAATTTGTAAGCAAGTAACAATAGTTGTAACAAAAGTGCATCAAGGTATCCCAGTCCTTTTGAGGCAAAGGACATGCCAAAACGGTCTCTTATAATAAGCAAAGTGTTCTTGAGGGTACACGGGAATTTCATCTAGTCACTTTCATCATGTTGGCTTAATTCGTGTTCGCTACTTTGATAATTTGATACGTGGGTGGACCGGTGCTTAGGTGATGTTCTTACTTGAACAAACCGCCTACTTAGGATTAACCCTCTCACAAGCATCTGCAACTATGAGAAAAGTATTAAGAATAAATTCTAACCATAGCATTAAACTTTTGAATCCAATCGGCCCCTTACGGAATAGCGCATAAACTGGGGTTTAAGCTTCTGCCACTCTCGCAACCCATCATATAATAACTACTCCACAATGCATTCCCTTAGGCCCAAATATGGTGAAGTGTCATGTAGTCGACATTCACATGACACCACTAAGAGAATGACAACATACATATCATCAAAATATTGAACACATATCAAGTTCACATGATTACTTGCAACATGATTTCTCCCGTGACCTCAAGAACGAAAGTAACTACTCACAAATGATAATCATGCTCAAGATAAGAGGGGTATTAAATAGCATAATGCATCTGAACATACAATCTTCCACCAAATAAACCATATAGTAATCAACTACAAGATGTAATCAACACTACTAGTCACCCACAAGCACCCATCTATAGTTCCAATACAAAGATTGAACACAAGAGATGAAGTAGGGGTTGAGAGGAGTTGGTGTTGTTGAAGATGTTGATGAAGATAGCCCTCCCCAAGATGGGAGAGTTGTTGGTGATGATGATGACGATGATTTCCCCCTCCCGGAGGGAAGTTTCCCCGACGGAATCGCTCCACTGGAGGGCAAAAGTGCTCCTACCCAAGTTCCACCTTGAGACGGCGACGCTTCATCCCGAAAGTCCCCCTATCAATTATTTTAGGTCAAAATGACCTATATACCTGAAGATGGGCACCAGAGGTGGGCCGAGGAGGGCAACACCCACCAGGGCGCGCCTGGGCCTCCTGGCGCACCCAGGTGGGTTGTGCCCGCCTGGTGGCCCCCCTCTGGTACTTATTTGCTCCAATAATTCTTAAATATTCCATAAAAATCCTCGTGGAGTTTCAGCTCATTTGGAGTTGTGCATAATAGGTAACTTGACGTAGCTTTTTCAGGTCCAGATTTCCAGCTACCAGAATTCCCCCCCCCCTTTGTGTATACCTTGCATATTATGAGAGAAAAGGCATTAGAATTACTCCAAAAAGCATTATTATGCAATAAAACATCATAAATAACAGTAGGAAAACATGATGCAAAATAGACGTATCACAAGCCTACTTCATCAACAACTCCATCATCACTACCTCCTAAGAAAGAGACATAAATACATGGGTATGGGCACTCCCCTTGGCAACTGCCAAGCTTGGGGGAGGTGCCCCGGTATCGTATCACCATCACACCTTTACTTTTATCGTTTTCTTAGTTGGTCCTTTTGGTTATATCTTGATCTAGTAGAATTAAATTTTAGTATGATCTAGCTTTGAGTTTTGTTTAGAGATCTATCTATGTAATCGAGTCCGTGAGCTATATAATAATGAGTAGTTTCGAGTTGAGGGCTTTGCTTTCTTGCTATGATCTTAAGGGTATAAAAATAAGAAAAAGAGATAAAAACAAATAAAAAAGGATCATGTATTGATCTTATGGAGAGTAATGACTTCACATATAAAGAGTATGATGAATAAAAATCGTGAGAGTTGACAAACATAGTTTTGGTCATTGTTGTAATTAATAAGAAGTAATAAAGAAAGAGAGGTTTTACATATAAATATACTATCTTGGACATCTTTTGTAATTGTGAGCACTCATTCAAATATGACATGCTAAAAAGTTTATGTTGGACAAGGAAGACAACATAATGGGTTATGTTTTCTTATATCCGAATAGAAGTTATATTGTCATGGATCCTCCAACATGTTGAGCTTGCTTTTCCCTCTTATGCTAGCAAAATCCTTTGCACCAAGTAGAGATACTACTTGTGCATCCAAACATCCCTTAAACCCAGTTTTGCCATGAGAGTCCACCATACCTACCTATGGATTGAGTAAGATCCTTCAAGTAAGTTGTCATCTGTGCAAGCAATAAAAATTGCTCTTTAAATATGTATGATCTATTAGTGTGAAGAAAATAAGCTTTATACGAACTTGTGATATGGAAGAAATAAAAGAAACATACTGCATCATAAAGTTCTTCATCACAAGCGGCAATATAAAGTGACGTTCTTTTGCATTAAGATTTTGTGCATCCAACTATAAAAATGCATGACAACCTCTGCTTCCCTCCGCGAAGGGCCTATCTTTTACTTTTATCTTCCACCCTTATACAAAAGTCATGGTGATCTTCACCTTTCCTTTTTACACTTTTTCCTTTTGGCAAGCACTATGTGTTGGAGAAAGATCCAGATATATATATCCACTCGGATGTAGGTTATCATAAAGTATTATTGTTGGCATTACCCTTGAGGTAAAAGGTTGGGAGGCGAAACTATAAGCATTTATCTTTTCTGTGTCCAATTGAAGCTTTGAACCCATAAATATCGCGTGAGTGTTAGGAATTGTGAAAGACTAAATGATAGTTGAGCATGTGGACTTGCCGAAAAGCACTTAAATTGAATCTTACCGATGTTATGATAAATTGCAATTGCTTCAATGACTGAGATAATATTTTGTTGGTTTTCAATGAAGTTTTTGATTCATACTTTACCTTGTGAACGAATTGTTACTTTGTCATAAGAAATTATATGACATTATATGTTGTTGTTCTAAAGATGATCATGATGCCCTCATGTCCGTATTTTATTTTATCGACACCTCTATCTCTAACATGTGGACATATTTTTCGATTTCGGCTTTCGCTTGAGGACAAGCTAGGTCTAAGCTTGGGGGAGTTGATATGTCCATTTTGCATCATGCTTTTATATTGATATTTATTGCATTATGGGCTATTATTACACATTATAACACAATACTTATGCCTTTTCTCTTTTATTTTACAAGGTTTACATGAAGAGGGAGAATGCCGGCAACTGGAATTCTGGACTGGAAAAAGGAGCAAATATTAGATACCTATTCTGCACAACTCCAAAAGTCCTGAAACTTCAGGGAGAGTCATTTTGGAATTAATAAAAAATATTGGGCGAAGAAAGCACCAGAGGGGGGCCACCAGCCATCCACAAGGGTGGGGGCGTGCCCTACCGCCTGGGTGCGCCCCCTGCCTTGTGGGCCACCTGGCAGGCCCCCGGCGCCCATCTTATGCTATATGGTGTGTTTTGACCTGGAAAAAATGAGAAGAAAGCTTTCGGGATGAAGTGTCGCCGTCTCGAGGCGGAACCTGTGCTGAACCAATCTAGGGCTCCGATGGAGTTGTTCTGCCGGGGAAACTTTCCTTCGGGAGGGGAAATTAAAGCCATCGTCATCACCAACGATCCTTTCATCGAGAGGGGTTCAATCTCCATCAACATCTTCACCAACATCATCTCCTCTCAAACCCTAGTTCATCTCTTGTATCCGATCTCTGTCTCAAAACCTCAGATTGGTACCTATGGGTTGCTAGTAGTGTTGATTACTCCTTGTAGTTGATATTAGTTGGTTTATTCGGTGAAAGATCATATGTTCAGATCCTTAATGATAATTAATATTTCTTTGATTATGAACATGAATATGCTTTGTGAGTAGTTATGTTTGTTCCTGAGGACATGGGAGAAGTCTTGTTATAAGTAATCATGTGAATTTGGTATTCGTTTGATATTTTGATGAGATGTATGTTGTCTCTTCTCTAGTGGTGTTATGTGAACGTCGACTACATGGCACTTCACCATGATTTGGGCCTAGGGGAAGGCATTGGGAAGTAATAAGTAGATGATGGGTTGCTAGAGTGACAAAAGCTTAAACCCTAGTTTATGAGTTGCTTCGTAAGGGGCTGATTTGGATCCATATGTTTCATGTTATGGTTAGATTTATCTTAATTCTTCTTTCGTAGTTGCGGATGCTTGCGAGAGGGGTCAATCATAAGTGGGAGGCTTGTCTAAGGAAGGACAACACCCAAGCACCGGTCCACCCACATATCAAATTATCAAAGTAACGTACGCGAATCATATGAGCATGATGAAAACTAGCTTGACAGTAATTCCGATGTGTCCTCGGAAGCGTTTTGCTTTATATAAGTGTTCGTCCAGGCTTGTCCTTTGTTACAAAAAGGATTGGGCCACCTTGCTGCATCTTAGTTACTTTTGTCACTTGTTACCCGTTACGAATTATCTTATCACACAACTATCTGTTATCGATAATTTTAGTGCTTGCAGAGAAAACCTTGCTGAAAACCGTTTGTCATTTCCTTCTGCTCCTTGTTGGGTTCGACACTCTTACTTATCGAAAGGCTACGATAGATCCCCTATACTTGTGGGTCATCAGTGCTCTATATCCCAGTTACAAAGTAGGGGACAAGACACATATCAATATTGTTTCCATTAAGGGTAAAACGACGGGGTTTATTCATATTCATTGGGTTTACTTTGTCTACATCATGTCATCTTGCTTAAGGTGTTACTTTTATTTTATTCTACAATTTATATATCTATCCATACAAGATTTAATCTTTGCAAGTAACAAGTTCAAGGGGGTTGACAACCCTCTTGCCCGCGTTGCGTGCAAATATTTGCTTTTGTATGTGTAGGCACTGAATGTAAAAACTCATGAAAATTAAATTAGAAAGCAGGGACCTGGACTCGAACTCCTGCCTGCACGCTACAAACTAGCGACTACAGCGGCGGACCCGTTTTTCTGAGAGTTCCAACATTTATTGAGAAAATGTGAACAAATTTCCTTAAAAAATGCGAATAATGTTTGAAAGTCTGAAGATTTTTTTTTCAAAATTCGAACAACTTCTAAACGAGAACAATTTTGGGAAAAGTGAACAAAAATTGTAAACATGAACAATTTTTTATATAGGCTCAACAATTTTAAATTAACATTGAATTTTTTGTGATATACGCCGAAAAAATTGTAAAAACACATTGAACATTTTTGTATATGTTGAACATGTTTTCAAAATACACAATGAACATATTGTAGTATACGTTGAACAATTTCTTAATATATGATAAACAAGTTTAAAATACAAAGTGAACAATTTCTTAATATACGATGAATGTTTACATAATGCATGGTGAACTTTTTCATTATATATGGTGAATTAATTTTTAATATACGATGAACATTTTTTAATACACGGTGGACCTTTTATATACTACCAAATGGAAAACAGAGAAAAGAAACAGCAAAAAAAAAGAGAAAAAAGTAAAGTAAAGAAAGAAATAAGCAAAAAAAGGAAAAGAAGTCGAAAAAACCCGGTTAGAAACAAAACAGAAAAAACACATTCAGGCATCGTTCGTTTAATCCCACCCCCGCCGGGATCGGAGGGGTTTTGTCCCGAACCCCGTGGGTTTTACCCTCGCAGGAGTTGGATCCCCGCTTAGCTTATATGCATATTCGGTTAAACCCGGACGGGTTTATTTCCCATCCAAAACACCCTCAAACCGCAGGGATTCCACCGGGTTCTGAGCCACGTCTCCCTCCGCGTGGAAGAAAACCATGTTTCATCTCTTCTCGTCTAGTCGTTTGGTCTCGAAATAAAAATAAGAGGGCAAGAGCGGCGGCGGCGGGGAACGAGCCGGAGAGACGAACTCAATCCTCCATTGATGACCGGCTGTTGCCTTCTACCTGAACCCCCCCCCCTCCTCACTCCCCAGCAGAAGATCCTCGGCACGACCCTCTCCTTCCATCCCGACACGAGCTCGAAGGAGATCTCGAGGTGCAGCGGTGCGAGCACGGCGGCTCGCGCAGCGACCCCCATCTCCGGCGTCCGCTCCTCCCAAAAATTATCTTCCCACGGATAAGATTTTTGCCCTCTCCTCACCACTCTTAATTTCTATTCTGCTAGGCTTCCAGCTCGTCTGCCAAGAGAGAGGCGTAAACGAACAATTATACATAGTCAGGGATTATGCAGGAAAGGATTAGTGGGGATTGGGTGACGGGGTGAGGATCACCCAAACCCTGCGTGGATTGAATCCACTAGGGGATTGGATCCCAAACAACCGAACAAAGCCTCAGGGAATCTTCTAAGGTTCCCAAAGCCGGCCAGAAACCTCTTGGCATAAGGATCCTGCAAGGAAGAAACAGGAGCGAAGCCGAATGATGGGCCGTCCCAAGTGGAAGCGACGGGTTGCTCGCTCTGCGAAGATTTGACGCTAACAAGCGTCATATAAGAAACCTGCCCCTAGTCAAGTCAGCCGAAACACGCATCGGGCCTGGCCCGGAATCGTCCCTGGCCGGATCGAACCACGCGGATCGGCTGCGATCCTGGCTAAACCAAACAAGCCGAAGCAAGTTCGAGTCCCGCACCCCTCCGACCCGGATCCCACGCCTCCGGTCCTCTCGCGTCGCAGGCGCCGCCGTCGATTCCGGTCTAAACCCTCGTCCAGTCGCCGAAACCCTAGAGGCCGCCGCGACGGGAGCCCCCGCGGTGGCCACCATGCCGCTCCTCTCCTCCCCGGACGCCGGAGACCACCAGCAGCAACTGCAGATTGTTCCCTCGTCCGTCGGCGTCGCCCCCTCGAAGCCCGAGCCCGCGCCGACGGTGTCCACCCACACGCGCACCATCGGCATCATCCACCCTCCGCCGGACATCCGGGTGATTGTCGAGAAAACGGCCACCTTAGTCGTCAATAACGGGCCCGAGTTCGAGCGCCGCATCGTCGCCCACAACCAGGGCAATGCCAAGTTCAGTTTCCTCCAGCCCTCCGACCCCTACCACGCCTACTACCAGCACCGCGTCTCTGAGATCGCCGAACATTCGCCCGCCGCTGATGCCTCCGCCGCGCCGGAGTCCGAGGACGGCCAGCCTCTCCCGTCCGACTCTGCTGATGGCGCCGATGACAAGCCCGACCACTCTGCGCCCTTCCGTGTGGCACCGCTGACCAAGGTGCTGGTGCCACCCAAGGCTGAGCTCTACATGGTGCGGCTGCCTGAGGGTATCACTGGGGAGGAGCTCGACATCATCAAGCTGACTGCACAGTTCGTGGCTCGGAATGGGAAGAACTTCCTGACGAGCCTGGCACACCGAGAGAGCACCAACTCGCAGTTTAACTTCATCCGACCCACGCACAGCATGTTTCCTTTCTTCACCATGTTTGCCGACGTGTACACGAGGGTGCTGAGCCCGGATGAGGGTGTGCCTGCACTGACAAAGGAGCTGCGGGAGGGGTCGAAGGACCTCACCACTGTGCTGGAGCGGTGCCTGAATCGGCTGGAGTGGGACCGATCACAGGAGCAGGCGAAGCAACAGGCAGAGGATGAACTTGAGCTGGAGAGGGTGCAGATGTCGATGATTGATTGGCATGATTTTGTTGTTGTTGCGACAATTGAGTTCGCAGATGATGAATATGAGGGGCTTCCTGTGCCGCCTACGCTAGAAGAATTGAAGCGCCGGAAGAGGATGGAGACCTTGGGAGAGGAGGAACCCATGGAATTGGCTGAACCAGCTAAGGATGTTGAGATGGAGATGGATGAGGAGGAGATGCAACTTGTTGAGGAAGGAATGAAGGCAGCAAGGCTTGAGGAGAACGGAGGAGGAGCACAAGTTAGGGTGGCCGGTGATCAGGAGCCGCCTATGAGAATTGTCAAGAACTATAAGAGGCCCGAGGAGAGGATCCCTGCGGCGAGGGACCCGACCAAGTTTGTTGTTTCAACAATAACCGGAGAGCTCATTCCGATTAGCGAGATGGGGGAACACATGCGCATCTCGCTCATTGACCCGAAGTACAAGGAACAGAAGGAAAGAATGCTGGCCAAGATTAAGGAGACCACGCTTGCTCCAGATGATGAGGTCGTCAATAACATTGTTGGTCTTGCACGGACAAGGCCAGACATATTTGGAACGACTGAGGAAGAGGTTTCTAATGCCGTCAAGGCAGAAATTGAAAAGAAAAAGGATGAGCAGCCAAAGCAGGTTATTTGGGATGGTCATTCTGGTAGCATTGGTCAAACTGCCACTCAGGCAATGTCTATGGGTGGTGAAGAACAAGTTGATGCCTCAAATGTTCCAGGTCCAGCTCCACTTCCCCGGTTTGTCATGCCGTTGCCCCAGCCTCCTCAACCACTTTCTTTGGTTAATGTTCCCCGATTTACACCAAATCCAATGCCTTATCATCTCCAAACCCCAGCTCATCATAAGCAAGGAGTTCCACATATGATGTCCAACATGCACCCACAGATGATTAGGATGTCAGGTCCCATGGGTCCTATGCCAAACAATATCCCCCCTCGTCCAGGCCATATTACTCAGTTCATGCCTGGTCCACCAAGGTTCCCTATGCCGCCAACCCCGCACATGCAGACCACGCCAACCATGGTCAACCCCATCGGAATCCCCCAGGCTCCACCACCTTTGCCTCCACAACCACCTGCCGAGGAGCAGCCACCTCTACCTGAGGAACCAGAACCTAAGAGGCAGAGAACAGATGATGCTTCTCTGATCCCAGCTGAGCAGTTTCTTGTTCAGCATCCGGTAATGTTTCTTTTCATATGTTTCGACTCTAATTACTTCTCTTATTATCCTGCAGTGTCATGCTAATTTATTTATTTCTGCAGGGCCCTGCGCGCATGTTGGTTTCTGTACCCAACCTCGATGAAGGAAGCTTGCGAGGCCAAGTTTTGGAGATCTCTGTCCATTCACTCTCAGACACAGTCGGCAGTCTGAAGGAGCAGATTGCTGGAGAGCTGCAGCTTCCTGCTAATAAGCAGAAGTTGAGTGTGAGAACTAGTTTCCTCAAAGACAATCTTTCTCTTGCTTATTACAATGTTGGCCCTGGGGTGGTGATCAATCTAACTCTGAGAGAGCGCGGTGGGAGAAAGAAATGAGTTTTTCTTATCCCAGTTTACTTACGGGGGCTTATTACGACCAAGCTTCAATGGCCATCATGGAGATCATTTTTGTTAGTTGCTGCCTTCTGGATTCTTGTATTATGTTTTTTCATATAAGGCCAGGAGCATAATTTGCACTATTTAGTTTTCAGACTTGCCTATGCTTCTTAATATAGTTATATACATGTTTTTGGAGATGTTTATCCTTGTTATTCTCATTGTGTTACTCGAGAGCTAACGTATACCTACCCGGCTATTTGATAGTGTGCTCCAGAGTTCAGGTGGCCGTATTAGCTTCTCCTGT
Source organism: Triticum dicoccoides (assembly GCF_002162155.2). Classification (NCBI taxonomy): domain Eukaryota; kingdom Viridiplantae; phylum Streptophyta; class Magnoliopsida; order Poales; family Poaceae; genus Triticum; species Triticum dicoccoides. Next base: position 255,812,281 of record NC_041385.1, read on the forward strand.
TTAGTCTTCTAAGACGTTCTTGATATCTTGAAAATGCATATTGTCATTTCCCATGTTGGCATGTTTTGAGATTTTCTCTTATTTTTTTCTTTTCTGAAGAACCTCATGCGAGGGCAAAGGGTTCCTGCATTTCATTAAGAGGAATAGAGATGATCCAGTTTATAAGGAAAACCGTATCCAAAAACCTAACAATGCCCGGTTAATTGGGGAAAACCGAGTGAGCACCCAAGAACAAACACAAAAAGGAAAAAGGACACTGGACCTTGAGGGTAGGGACTAGGACACGCACGCATTGCATCAGTAAAGACACTGTCTCTCTCTTTTCAAGTGCTTATCATGAAAGGTCTGTGGAAAGCTTATGTTGTAGTTCTAATAAATGGAGTTGTGGGTGATGTATCTGATGTTTACATTGTTTGTTAAGGACTTAATTATGTATTCACTGATGGTCATGTTCTTATTTTCATTTTGCTTGGTTCATCAAGATTTGGATAAGCACTGATGCTCATGTTCACCAGTCACTAACTTTCCTGTTATCTTGTGTTGTGGGGCAGCTAGGTCCTATTTTTGCACCTGACCAGTAATGCTGAGGTATTAACCATGTCCAGTAAATGCTGAGGTATTAACCATGTTTCATGGTGCTATTAATATCTGCGTAATGTTTAGCATAGGTCTTTACACGACAATGCTTAGCTCATCTATACTGGAATTCAGTAAACCCAAATGATTGCATTCAACCAACAATGGTTTATTTCTCGAGGCAGGATTATAGATTGGTTCTTACCAGATTTCTTGTTTCTTTGTACTCCCTCTGTTCCAAAATAAATGACTCAACTTTGTACTAAAGTTAGTACAAAGTTGAGTCATTTATTTTGGAACGGAGGGAGTATGTTTTTGACATTTCATGTAATGCAACTCGCCAAGGTTGAACTTTAACACAGATCATAGTGTACCGAACTAGTACTGTTTTTCCATATTACTTTTGCACTGCTTATACAGAGTTTAAGCTAGAAACAGTTATATTGCTTCTTGTGAGGATTGCTTACTACGTATATCTGATCGCCTCCTTTAGGTTCAGTTAGGCAGGGTTTGAGAAGGTTTGAAGAGGATTAAATCCCTTGCAAGTCAAAATCCCCCTCAAACCTCCCCAATCCCCTTCAATCCTAGTGCTGAGGCGATTAACCGAACATGGCCTTAGGCACCTTGACCAAGATTTCACACAATGCGAGCAGAAGTCTTCAACAAATGCTGAGAATCATACCCTAGCTCTGCTGCTCTGGCCAGCGCGTGCAAACCGGACCATGACAGGGGCTCCCACTTCATAAAACTCAAGTTACAGTGTATCACGCGCAAGGCGAGCCAGTTACAACTTGACTATCTTTTTCAATTATGGCCTGCAGCTTGCAGGCCCAGCAGCAAACTTGGCGTCATTTCAGACCTCCTCGAAGAACATCTTTGGCTTACGGTTGCTGGCCCACCTCGGTCCTGACAAGTTGCCCTAGGTCGAGGTCTGGAAAGTGAGCCCGGACCGAGGCTGGAACTTGTCGCGCTCCATCGAAGGCCCTGGAGAACTGCCACTCGATCATTCGGGTTGGGAGAGTCTTGAAGTAGCGTCAGCACGCCATTCAAGTCTCGTGGGAGCGTCGGGTCCTAGTACCAGAGGATCCCAGCCACGGAGCCAAGAGCGACCCTCATCCTCTGCGTTCGTGCTGCGACCTTGTGGTGCCGCTCCTCAACATCTTCAATATGAATCTCATGAAGGCAAACTGCGAAGGAAAGGAACACATAAGATCACGCATGACTTGCAAATTCCACGCACACGGACAAGGACATCAAATAATTTCGTTGTGCAGCGATCTCCAGATGCTCGCAGTGTTTTTGCGCTTGGCGAAGCTCGGTGGACATGTCGAAGGTGGATTTCCGGAGCTACAGAATCTTCCCCTCATACTTTTTGCAGTTCTCGCTCCGACGCTGGAGCTCCGCCTCGAGGGTCCCGGCCTCATTGCGAAGTCGGCCCTGCTCGCCCTTGCCTTCTTTGAGCTGGCCTCGCGGGACTCCGCAGGCCTCCAAGTCGCGTATGGTCTCCTTCAGGCTAGCGAGCTCTGCTTCAGTAACCCGCGCAGTGTCCCGAGCCTCATCACACGCGCGGTTCGCCTCATCCAGATCATGCCTAAGTTGCGCACCCTGCTCGAGGGCCGCAAGACAAAAGAGGGTCAACGACTATACACAAAGCTATAAGGCCAAAGGTGTAACATACATAAAAGGAGGACTCACGAACTACGCTTGCACAAAGACGTTCCAGGTCCTCGTTTGGTTTTCTGTGCGCCGCAAGCTGGTGACATCAGCGTCCAGTTCGTGGTTCCGCTTCGCTAGACCCTGACAAAGGAGAAAGATGCATTTTATAAACCCGGGAGCTACAAGGCAGAAATGAAAATGCACAACAAAAACAAAGCATGTTTCCAATCAGGAACCACACTTGGTCCCAGGGGATACCATTACCTTAAGCACAAAAACAGATTCTATGGAGCAAGAAGCCTTACCGAGAATCGAATCCGAGGAGCAAGAAGCCTTATCGAGAATCCGGCACCACAGAGAGGCCACCCCTCTGGATGGCATATCAGAAGAGCTTCATCTCCTCGCTCACAGCGTCCATCATGACCCGGGTCTCCTTAGGCACATTTATCCCCATCTCGCTAGCCCCTGGGAAAAGGGAAGGTAACACCGCCATGACAGGTTCTGCCATCACTTTCCTTCTCTTCTTCGACCTAGCATCCAAACCACCGGCCTCTGATTTCGAGGCAAGCTTGGCGACCACCTATAGACACCAAAGTAGTAACGTCAGGACGAACCCGTGCTACTTGTGAGCCACGTTAGGATTTTCCCCGAAGAGGAAGGATGAAGCAATATAGTAGCAGATAGTATTTCCGTCAATGGGAAGCAAGGTTATCAAACAAATATGAGAACCACGCAAATGCCTAGTAAGCAGTACCTGCACACACACAAAAGCAAATACTTGCACCCAATGCGGGCAAGAGGGTTGTCATGGCAGATGTCTTCGTGAAAGGACTAAGTCCGGAGGCCATCGCAACTAGGAGGGTGCTTGAGAGTGGTTGATCGGGAAACAAAGGACACGGGTTTACCCAGGTTCAGCCCCTCACGGTGGAGGTAAAGACATACTTCCTGCTTGATTAATATTGCTAGAAATCTCGATTACAAGGATGCAGATTCGCTAACCTAGCTCTCGATGATTGTAACCTAGTCTTTTCCCCAAGGGCTCCCCTTTATATAATAGGTTGAGTCCCTGCGTTTACAACATAGTCCGGGTCGTACTATGACCCGCATCCTATTCTACTGATCTCCCAAGGAAGGAGTCCTCATCTTCGGGCCTTCGTCAAGCCGGCCCATCAAATTTCGCCACGAGCCGCCCTTTACTTAATCTGTTGGGCCTTCCGCCGCGTGATGATCCGTCAGGTTGAGGTGACCCGTGAGCCAGTGCGCTCTGGGCCGGGTCATTCCTCCTGCCGGGTCATAGTGCAAGGAAATATCCCCAACATTAGCCCCCATTTTAGCTTGGATTTATCCATGCTAAATTATATACATGAAAAACAAAATAAGAAACGAGGGAAAGAAGAATATCAAAGATCAACCCGGGTCTGCATGGTTAAGCCAGGAAAACTATTCGTGTGATCCGTGCTTCTTCCTTTCCAGATACTTTGGCCGAGTCAAGTGGTTTAGCCGACTTACGGAGACTCCACACTTAGCATCTTTCCGTTCCATTCCATAACGTGACATCACTTGTCCATCTTCCCAAATTCAGCAGATGATGTCATAATGGATCTTTTAAGTGGAAATGTGCCGTCTTGTTAGGTGCAAGAATCGAGGAGCCCCTTTAGCAAAAAAATAATGCGCATCCCGTGGCTTCACGCCTGCCATTTTGGGTTCTCACCCTTGTAGAAACACGACAAACCCCTCGGTCCTCTTTTACTACTTCTTCCTCTCGCCCTCGTCTTCGTCCTCTCGCCCCCGACGTCCTGTGCCACCTCAAGCTCACCGTCTCGTTCAACCGTCGAACACAACATCGGGGAGGCCATTGCCGGAACTTCGTCGGAGGAAACGCGGCCTCCGCACAATCTCCTACAAGCTCGACCCATTTCCACATATCTGTAAGTTCTCATTTCTTCCACTGCGTTTGTCATTGTGAGGCTTTCATTCCAATGTAATTTTTCTTGATCTAGATTCCTTCCGCAAAACTCGTTAGATCTTGTTAGTTCTTCTGCGCTTACCGACCCCGCCGTAGCTAGGTCTTTTTATCTTCTTTATCTAGCATTTTCTGAACCCGCTTCCGTAGCGGAACCCTATAACTTTTGTTTATGACTTGCTTTAACATGAAATATACTATCACTTGAATCACGTATGTATCTCATGTCGGCTCAGATCTTGACCGCCTTGTGGATCTATTGGAGATCGTAAATCCTTCATATGCTGAAAACTCTGCTTCTCTTGTGTTCATACGCAAACAGTATTAACATCTCCGGCCGTCTCAATCTTCGGCCGGCCTATAGACCCATCGTAGACCACAATTTGTTGAAATTTTAGCTTGTCTCGTGTCGGCTCACTGGTTGGCTTGTAAATCCGGTTACTTTCAGTCAATTCTGAAGTTTGTGCTGTCAATTGTTATGATTCAAAACATTTTCATGATTCGCCGATTCTTAGTTTGATATAAATATTTTTGTAGCTGATCTTGGTTGTTGCTTCCACCGCGATGCCTCCAAGAACCAACAAAGCCATTAACTGGGCAAGATCGACCGTATCTGCGCTAGTGTTGGAGGACTTAGTAGGCCAAGGATTTTTGCCGGCTCAAGAAGAAATTGAATGGCGAGTGCCAGAAGAAGAGACTCATCCTCAACCTCAAGAGGGTGAAGTTATAATATTTGTAGTCCATCTACACAGGGGCTTTCGACCTCCTGGGTCAAAGTTCTTTCGAGATGTTCTCCACTTCTTCAACCTCAGGCCTCAAGATCTTGGTCCCAACTCCATCGCAAACTTGTGTCAATTCGATGTTTTTTACGAGGTATACCTCCAAATAGCGCTAACCATTATCTTCTTCCAAGAATTATTTTATATCATTCATAAGACAGAGTTCAAGAATGGCCCCAGTATTGAACTGGGAGGAATTTCTATCCAAAGGAGGAAAACTGCCAACTTTCCCAAAGCAAAACTAGCAAGCCATCCCAAAGGGCGGCACAAAACTTGGTTTTATTGCAAGAACACCGCCCCGACACAAGAGAATCCTTTGCCAGAATCGATTGGACCGGCTCAATGCCACTGTGGCTTTCCTGGGTTGGGCCTCCCAAGAAGAGAGGGAAAAGTTGAAACCTTTATTTTCCAGAATAAATGCTTTAATTGCTCATGGTCTCATCGGGGTTGACTTAACCCGGTGTTAGATAACCTGGAGAGTACAACCCCTTGCATTAAGGGTGTTAGAAGGGAGAAAGGGATTTGGTGGAATAGTTGTTGATGTATTGCTTGAGCCTCGTGGGCATATATATATATATAGGAGTACATGATCATCTTGGAGTACAAGGCAAGGTAGAATAATATCTACGCTATCCTATCTTTCCTAACAATCAATATACTCAACATTCCCCTGCAGTCACAACGGTAGCGACGCAGACGGTGAGACTGGAGAAGAATCCGAAGGCAAGCCGATGGACACCCCCCACAGTCGTAACAGTCAATGCATCGCGGAGTCGCGGCTGGAGTGGAAACCGACGAGGTTGCTCAAGCATGGCGGTAGCCCTTTGTGCCGTTTGTCGAGGTAGTCGAGAGCGTAGGTGGTGTAGCCATAGTCGAGGTAGCCGTGCGAAGAACGCCGTGGTCGGTGTTGAGTAGGGGGTCGCCGGTGTCGAGGTAGTCACCGTGAAGCCGCGAAAGAAGAGCGGCGGCGGCGGCCTAAGGAGGCGGCGGCGGCGGCTAGAGAAGGAGCGCGGCGGCGGTGCTCGAAGTAGGCAATAATGAACCCGGCAGCGTGATGAAGACCGACGCGGACGGTGACGTTCCCGCGCCAAGGGAGGCGGCGCGGCGCATATCACGTGGAAGTCAACGCGCGTGGACGACGGTGGACCGCGGGCCGCAGCGTTACGACCCGAAGGGGCGACGCAACGGTGGCAGGCTGGTCGGGGCGACGACGGGGAAGACCTCAGGGCGGTTGCAGGGATCGCGTGCCACGCTCGCTACGGCCCGACGGGGCGACGCAGCGGCAGCGCGAGGGTCGGTGCAGCCTCGGGGACGGCCTGAAGCGGACGGCCTCGGTGCAGCGGTTGACCGCTGGCCGCGGCACTACGGCCCGAATGGGCGACGCAGCGGCAGCGTGCGAGGTGGTGCAACCACGGGAACGGCCTCAGGGCGGCGGCAGGGATCACGTGCCGCGGCACTATGACCCGAAGGGGCGACGCAGCGGCGGCGTAGATCGGTGCAGCCACGGGGAGAACCACGGGGCGGCGGCGCTGCAGCCCGATGGGGCGACACAGCGGCAGCTTGTTGCTCGATCTGAGAGATACGCGTACTTGACAAACTTGAGAAAATTCCAATATGCGACGGCTATGCAGATCGGATCAGCCTGTGACATGCAGATTGCCACATGTGCATGCACAAAAGCATTGCACGGATCATCGTGGTGCGGTGAGTCGGCGTAGCGGCTGGCCACACCAACACATGCGTGTAGGCACAACACGCCCACGCGGGGAGCGTCAATGCCCGTAGGCCATGCAGCGCGGGACGACCGGCGCCGGCCAGCAGTGTGCAGCGCGCGATGAGACGCCGCTACGTGAAGCTGGGGCGCGCGATGGGGCGTCACTGTGTAGGAACCGATCTGGATGTCAAAGTACAAGCGCACAATGGTTGATGGACGGCGGCGGGCGACGCAAACCGATCTTAGATCGGAAAACCAAAAAAAAATCGCGCGATCAAGATGACCGGCGGGAGAGGGAAAACCCCGGAGCAAGGTTCGGGGAAAAGACTCTCTAGGGCAGTCGGTCAACACGACCGGTGGACGAACCCTAGGTACGGGCGGCGCGGCCCCCGGCGGCGGTCATGGAGGCCAACCGCCCCGGGGGCGGCGCGCAGGTGCGGAAGCGCGGCGGCTAGGGTTTATGATCGACTTGCGATAGATACCATGTTAGAAGGGAGAAAGGGATTTGATGGAATAGTTGTTGATGTATTGCTTAAGCCTCGTGGGCATATATATATATGAGTACATGATCATCTTGGAGTACAAGGCAAGGTAGAATAATATCCTACGCTATCCTATCTTTTCTAACAATCAATATACTCAACAAAGGGGTTGCTTGATGTGTGATTATACTTGCGAGCCGGAAGATGTTCAAACGCTTTAGCCCAGTCGACTTATCAGAGGAGGAAATCAATAAGGCTACCAAAAAGTTGCTACGTGAGCCAAGGGTAAGTGCAATCTTATTGGGCTACCCTCTTCTATATAGAAAACCTGGTTCCTCCAGTAAGTCATCTACATCTTTCACCAACTATGTTGTTTTACTTTCCTTCCCTTTGCTTAAACACCGGCTCATAATCTGCTAGGCAAACGATAACTGGTGGAAAACTGCTCCCCGAGTTCGTGCTCCTCCTTGAAATGATCACGAAGAAGACGAGCCGACAGACGAGGAATATTTATTTATCAGATGAACGCACACAACGCCGGTCGAATTTGATGAAAAGCTGAAGTGATGATGTACTATTGGGAGGCGTGCTTCAATTACTACAAAAGTAGTACTCCATGTTGATTTTGACAACCATCAAAAGGGGTTGTGTTCGGTTCGTACTAGTAGTACTTGGAGGCGGGATAATTCGATCAAATGAGGCGGCGCGACGACGTTGGCGTGCTAAGGCGGCCACGTGACACAGTCGAAGTCGATTACCTGCACACGTAAAATAGTGCAGTCTCAAAATAAGAACAAATAATATATATATATTAGAAAATATTTTCGGCATAATTAATTTATGCAAATCAACTTATTAAAGGGATGTGGCCTGAACGGAGGTCGATTTGATGGCGCAACAGAGCGGTGGCATGCAGACGACGACGCAGGTCGGGACTCCGTCCGAGTTATCAATGAAGCGGACGAGAGAGGTGAGAGCTTCACGTAGCACTTGAGCAGACCAATTAATAAATATAGTGCTACAACTAGTACCAAAGTTTTAGTAGGAAGCAAAATTGCACTAGCATAGAAGACAGAAACCAATTTAATAGTTAGCTTTGACAGTTTTTGCTAGTCAATATCGGTTTCGACAACCATGGATCTGTTTGCCCGTGGACATCCGCTTCGAGTTATCACAGGAGCTAGTCCTGTGGTGTTAAATCAAATTCGGCAAACCGCACCACATTGATTCCATCGCTGCCGTACTTTTCCCTGGATAAAAATTAATTTGCGTGCAAGACAAGGGAGACGACAGCGGAAATTCTTCACAAATAAACAGCTTTATATACAGAACTGACCTAGTTGAGAAAATAGCACCTGATCGTTGATTTCGATCCCCTCGATCCGCAACGAACACCCATCAGGCTCTCAATGAAAGCCAATGTCGGTTCTATATCTGGCATATCTCGTAGTAGGGGTACTAAGCTAGGCGTCTTAGAGCGATGGTAACATGGACACATGGTTTTACCCAGGTTCGGGCTCTCTCGAAGAGATAATACCCTACATCCTGCTTTTGATTATATTGATATGGGTGTAGTACAGAGTACATGTATCTACCACGAGATTGTTCTAATGAATATTTGATTGTCTATTGACTAGGCTGGCCTCGGTTTATATAACACACCAGAGGCGTAGGGTTTAGGAGAGTCCTTGTCTTGGGCGCTATGTCTTGTAGAATCCTCCTTGTATGCGGCATGGGCTGCCCGAAGTGGCCCATGAGTGAACCGCCACGGGGGTCTTCGGCCCGATACACCAGTAAGGGAGACGATGTGTTGAGTACCCCTAGTCACACGACAACTGAATTTTGTCTCATGAATGCTTTACATATTATTTTACATCTTTTGGATAAGCATCATGTGTCTTGCCACACACAATCTTGCCGCACGGACTCATACTTACTCGATGGACACTTTTGTGTGTGTTAACCATGTATTTCCGAGTCTCATTTGTGTTTGCTCTTTTTGCATGTATACTACTCCGACGACACCTTGGAGTACTTGGATTGCACAATGTCTTCAACTCCGTCCAACTACAAGTCCGTCCACGACAACCGTTTCCATGATGATGAGGATCACGATCTGAGGTCGGATCTTTCCCAAGGGGGGGGGGAGATGATGCGGAGCATCCCATGTTCATCCCCATGTACACTCCGACTACTCTCCAAGCCCCAAGAGTACATATGACGAGACCTCGAACATACTCCATTGGACACAAGGTGAACTCACTCCTCTCCGAATCGTCACTTTCCACATGTGAGACATGGCTACTACCTGAAATGTGTGTGCTATGCATGTCCAGGAACCAAGAGGAAGGCCATGGAACACCTAGGAGCATTGGACAAGACGGCGAGGATGCTAAGCGCGAGGAACACGAGGAAAAGCTGCATGGAATCTACAGCCACCGGACGACCAGTCTGGACCGGACGTCCGACACCTGGAAGCCATCGGACGACTGGCCTAGACCGAACGTTCGACGTCTAGAAGCCGCACCAGACAGAAGGCCCAACCCCCAACTCTACAGCGAGCGGACGTCCGGCCTCCACCGTACGACCGGCCACACCTCCTAGTAAGTGGATGCCCGTCCTCCACTGGACGACCGGCACCATCACACCCGAGCCAAATTGGTGGAAGTCCGGCGACTACCGGACGTCCGGACGCCCGTGAGCCACCGGACGTCCGGTACCTGTCTGTGCACAGTTTCGGGCCTGAGGCCCATGTACCCTTTCATTTTGCCCCCATTTGCACTATGACTATAAATAGGACACCCCCTCCTCCTAGCTAGGGTTAGCAATGTGATAGCTCATATTAGAGATAGAGCTTTGCTCATCCACTTGGTTACTTCTCCATCGGAGTTCACGACCTCTTCGGAGAAGATCCCCCAAGCGGATTCAAGACCCCTTCATGGGAAGACCCCCTCAAGACCTCCTCACGGAGATGAACTAGTTGCCACTTGTATCGTCCCTTGTTGATTGTGGATCATGTATCTCTTGTGTTTCGAGGATCTAGCATATGTGTGACCGAATCTTATTAGTTGAGTGATTTCTCTCATGCTTTTCTCCTCGTGTTCTTCGTAGGATCCCCTCCATTTCATGAAAGATCGGGCATCTAGGGTTCTACCCTACATCACTTGTCCTTTGCTACAAAAAGGATTGGGCTACCTTGCTGCACCTTAGTTACTTTTGTTACTTGTTACCCGTTACGAATTATCTTATCACACAACTATCTGTTACCGATAATTTCAGTGCTTGCAGAGAAAATCTTGCTGAAAACCGCTTGTCATTTCCTTCTATCCTCATTGGGTTCGACACTCTTACTTATCAAAAGGACTATGATAGACCCCTATACTTGTGGGTCATCAAAACTCTTTTTTGGCGCCGTTCCGAGGAGTGAAGCGCCTTTGGTAAGGAAACATTTATACAGTGTGCTGAAATTTACTGTCACTTGTTAATATGGAAAATAATCCTTTGAGTGGTTCGTTCGGGGTATCTTCACCCTGACCAGAAGAGCAAAGAGTTGCCCCTCAACCTACTGAACCTACTGAAAATATTTGTTATGAAATTCCTTCGGGTATGATAGAGAAACTGCTAGCTAATCCTTATGCAGGAGATGGAACATTACATCCTGATATGCACCTAATCTATGTGGATGAAGTTTGTGGATTATTTAAGCTTGCAGGTTTGCCCGAGGATGAAGTCAAGAAGAAGGTCTTCCCTTTATATTTGAAAGGAAAGGCATTAACATGGTATAGGCTATGTGATGATATTGGATCTTGGAACTACAACCGATTGAAATTGGAATTTCATCAGAAGTTTTATCCTATGCATCTGTTCATCGTGATCGGAATTATATATATAATTTTTGGCCTTGTGAAGGAGAAAGTATCGCTCAAGCTTGGGGGAGGCTTAAGTCAATGTTATATTCATGCCCCAATCATGAGCTCTCAAGAGAAATTATTGTCCAGAACTTTTATGCCCGGCTTTCTTGTAATGATCTCCATGCTCGATACTTCTTGTATTAGTTCTTTTAAGAAGAAGATTATTGAATTCAAATGGGATTTATTGGAAAGAATTAAACGCAACTCTGAAGATTGAGAACTCGACGAAGGTAAGGAGTTAGGTATAAACCTTAAGTTTGATTGTGTTAAATCTTTTATGGATACCGACACCTTTCGTGATTTTAGCACTAAATATGGACTTGACTCTGAGATAGTAGCTTCTTTTTGTGAATCATTTGCTAGTCATGTTGATCTTCCTAAGGAGAAGTGGTTTAAATATCATCCTCCCATCAAAGTGAAAGTAGTAGAACCTATCAAAGTTGAAGAAGAAACTATTACTTATGATGTTGATCTTGTTGTTCATACTGCTTATATTGAGAAACCACCTTTCCCTGTTAGAATAAAGGAACATGCTAAAGCTTCAACTGTGGTTCGTAAGAGTTATAATAGAACACCTACACCCCTTGAACAAATTAAAGTTGAACCTAGTATTGCTATGGTTAAAGATCTCTTGGTCGATTATATTGATGGGCATGTTATTTATTTCTGTGATGAAGTTGCTAGAATTGCTAAACCCGATACTAAATACAAACATAGACCTGTTGTTAGCATGCCCGTTGTTTCTGTTAAAATAGGAGATCATTGTTATCATGGCTTATGTGATGTGAGTGCTAGTGTGAGTGCAATTCCTTTGACCTTATATCAGGAAATTATGAATGATATTGCACCTGCTGAGATAGAAGATATTGATGTTACTATTAAGCTTGCCAATAGAGATACTATATCATCAATTGGGAGTTAGAGATGTTGAAGTCTTGTGTGGGAAAATAAAATACCATACTGATTTTCTTGTTCTTGGATCCCCACAAGATGATTTTTGTCCCATTATATTTGATAGACCTTTCTTGAACACGGTTAATGCTAAGATAGACTGTGAGAAAGATATTGTTACTGTCGGTTTAGGGGATATGTCTCATGATTATAATTTTTCTAAATTTTGTAGACAACCCCTTGATAAAGAGTTGCCTAGTAAGGATGAAATTATTGGTCTTGCCTCTATTGTCGTGCCTCCTACTGATCCTTTAGAACAATATTTGCTAGACCATGTAAATGATATGTTTATGAATGAAAGAAAGGAATTAAATGAAATACTCTTTAATCAAGGGCCTATTTTAAAACACAATTTGCCTGTTAAAATCCTTGGGGATCCTCCTCCACCAAAGGGTGATCCCGTCTTTGAGCTTAAACAATCACCTGATACTTTGAAATATGTTTATCTTGATGAAAAGAAGATATATCCTGTTATTATTAGTGCTAACGTTTCAGAGCATGAAGAAAAGAAATTATTGAAAACTTTGAAAAAGCACCATGCTGCTATTGGATATACTCTTGATGATCTTAAGGGCATTAGTCCCACTCTATGTCAGCACAAAATTAATTTGGAGCCTGATGCTAAACCAGTTGTTGATCATCAACGACGGTTAAATACTAAGATGAAAGAAGTGGTAAGAAATGAAATACTAAAGCTTCTGGAGGCAGGTATAATTTATCCTATTGCTGATAGTAGATGGGTAAGTCATGTTCATTGTGTCCCTAAGAAGGGAGGTATTACTGTTGTCCCTAATGGTAAGAATGAATTGATCCCTCAAAGAATTGTTACATGTTACAAAATGGTAACTGATTTTTGCAAATTAAACAAAGCCACTAGAAAAGATCATTACCCTCTACCTTTTATTGATCAAATGCTAGAAAGATTGTCCAAACATACACATTTTTGCTTTCGAGATGGTTATTCTGGTTTCTCTCAAATACCCGTGTCAAAAGAGGACCAAGAAAAGACCACTTTTACTTGCCCTTTCGGTACCTTTGCTATATACGTATGCCTTTTGGTTTATGCAATGCACCTGCTACCTTTCAAAGATGTATGACTGTTGTATTCTCCGACTTTTGTGAAAAGATTGTTGAGGTTTTCATTGATGATTTCTCCGTCTATGGAACTTCTTTTGATGATTGATTGAGCAACCTTGATCGAGTTTTGCAAAGATGTAAAGAAACTAATCCTACCTTGAATTGTGAGAAGTGCCACTTTATGGTTAATGAAGGTATTGTCTTGGGGCATAAAATTTCTGAAAGAGGTATTGAAGTTGATAAAGCTAAAGTAGATGTTATTGAAAAGGTGTCGTGTCCTAAAGATATCAAAGGTATAAGAAGTTTCCTTGGTCATGCTAGTTTCTATATGAGGTTTATTAAAGACTTCTCTAAAATTTCTAGGCCTCTCACTAATCTCTTGCAAAAAGATGTTCCTTTTGTTTTTGATGATGATTGTGTAGAAGCATTTGAAATACTTAACAAAGCCTTGATTTCTGCACCTATTGTTCAGCCACCTGATTGGAATTTACCCTTGAAATTATGTGTGATGCTAGTGATTATGTTGTTGGTGCTGTTCTAGGGCAAAGAGTTGATAAGAAATTGAATGTTATTCATTATGCTAGTAGAACTCTAGGGCAAAGAGTTAAGATCTTATATTGTTGATTCCAAAGTAACTGTTCACACTGATCATGCTGCTATTAAATGCTTATGGAAAAGAAAGATGCTAAACCTAGACTCATTAGATGGGTTCTCTTGCTGCAAGAATTTGATTTGCATATTACTGATAGAAAGGGAGATGAGAACCCCATTGCAGACAGCTTGTCTAGGTTAGAAAATGTTCTTGATGACCCACTGCCTATTGATGATAGTTTTCCTGATGAGAAATTAGCTTTCATAAATGCTTCTCGTAAGACTCCATGGTATGATGATTATGCTAATTACATTGTTGCTAAATTTATACCACCTAGTTTCACATACCAGCAAAAGAATATGTTTTCTATGATTTAAGACATTACTTTTGGGATGACCCACACCTTTATAAAGGAGTAGATGGTGTTATTAGACATTGTGTACCTGAGCATGAACAAGAACAGATCCTACACAAGTGCCACTCCGAGGCTTACTGAGGACACCATGCTGAAGATAGAACTGCACACAAGGTTTTGCAATCTAGTATTTATTGGCCTACTCCTTCAAGGATGCTCGTAAGTTTGTCTTGTCTTGTGATGAATGCCAAAGAATTGGTAATATTAGTAAACATCAGGAAATGCCTATGAACTATTCACGTGTTATTGAACCATTTGATATTTGGGGCTTTGATTACATGGGACCTTTTCCTTCCTCTAATGGGCATACTCATATTTTAGTTGTTGTTGATTACGTTACTAAGTGGGTAGAAGCTATTCCAACTAGTAGTGTTGATCATAACACCTCTATTAAAATGCTTAAAGAAGTTAATTTTTTTGAGGTTTGGAGTCCCTAGATATTTAATGACTTATGGTGCTTCACATTTTATTCATGGTGCTTTCTGTAAAATGCTTGCTAAATATGATGCCAACCATAGAATTGCATCTCCATATCATCCTCAATCTAGTGGTCAAGTAGAATTGAACAATAGAGAGATTAAATTGATTTTGCAAAAGGTTATTAATAGATCTAGAAAGAATTGGTCTAAGAAACTTGATGGTGCATTATAGGTTCATAGAACTGCTTATAAAAACCCTATGGGTATGTCTCCATATAAAATGGTTTATGGAAAGGCTTGTCACTTACCTCTTGAACTAGAACATAGAGCTTATTGGGCCATCAAAGAGCTCAACTATGATTTCAAACTTGCCGGTGAGAAGAGGTTATTTGACATTAGCTCACTTGATGAATGGAGAACCCAAGCCTATGAGAATGCCAAGTTGTTTAAATAAAAAGTTAAAAGATGGCATGACAAAAGGATAGAAAAGCGTGAGTTTAATGTAGGTGATCATGTTTTGCTATACAACTCTCGTTTAAGATTTTTTGCAGGAAAGCTTCTCTCTAAATGCGAAGGTCCTTACTTTATCGAGGAGGTCTATCGTTCCAGTGCCACCAAAATCAACAACACTGAAGGCACAAACCTTAAGGTGGTAAATGGTCAAAGAATCAAACATTATATCTCAGGTACTCCCATAAATCTTGAAACTAATATAATTAATACCATAACATCGGAGGAGTACATAAAGGATACTTTTCAAAACGTTTCAGACTCCGGAAAGGAATAGGTATGTGGTATGGTAAGTAAACCGACTCCAAAACTATTCTAACAAGAATTTTTCTCTGTTTTGGAATATTTGAAAAATTAGGAAAATTAAAAGTAGTCCGAAAGAGACACGAGGAGACCACAAGGGTGGAGGGCACGCCCTACCCCCCTAGGCATGCCCCCTTCCTTGTTGCCACCTCGTGTGTCCTTCGGACTCCGTTTTATTGCACAATACTTCTTTTGGTCGGTAAAAAAATCATTATATAATCTCCCAAAGGTTTTGACCACCGTACCACGACAATATCTCATGTTTTCTTTTTGAGCTGTTTCTGCCAGTGTTTTCAAGGCTAGGCATCATGTCTTCTCCCTCCTCCAACAATGGGGGCGATGATGCTTCGCTAATGAAGATGGAGATGAAGAGAGAAGAGCTTGGGGGAACCAACGAGGGTGATAAGATCAAGAAGGTCGCGGGAGATCAAGTTCCAGCAGCAGAAGAAGAAGACATCCTTCAACCATATTACAATCATCTTACCCCTACTTAAATTGAAGCTTTTAAGATCATTGAAATAGTTCGTGTGCAAAATAAATATCTCACCCGTGAAAATATTCCGTTGCAAGAGCATATCATCACCCTCCAGATCATCATTCGTAGATTGGAGCTCCTTCGCTTGAAGTGTGACAAGCTGATGACCCACAAGTATATGGGATCAATTGTAGCCTTTTCGATAAGTAAAAGTGTTGAACCCAATAAGGAGTAGAAGGAAATTACAAGTGATTTTCAGCAAGGTAATGTCTGCAAGTGCTAAAATTGTAAGTAGCAGAGTAGTTTGATAGCAAGATAATTTGTAACGAGCAAGTAACGATAGTAGTCACAAAAGTGCAGAAAGGTACACCAATCCTTTTGAGGCAAAGGACATGCCAAAACAGGTCTCTTATGATAAGCAAAGTGTTCTTGAGGATACACGAGAATTTCATCTAGTCACTTTCATCATGTTGGCTTAATTCGTGTTCGCTACTTTGATAATTTGATATGTGGGTGGACCGGTGCTTAGGTGTTGTTCTTACTTGAACAAACCTCCTACTTATGATTAACCCTCTCGCAAGCATCCGCAACTACGAGAAAAGTATTAAGAATAAATTCTAACCATAGCATTAAACTTTTGGATCCAATCAGTCCCTTACAGAATAGTGCATAATCTGGGGTTTAAGCTTCTCTCACTCCCGCAACCCATCATCTAACTAGTCCACAATGCATTCCCTTAGTCCCAAATATGGTGAAGTGTCATGTAGTCGACGTTCACATGACACCACTAAGAGAATGACAACATACATATCATCAAAATATTGAACACATATCAAGTTCACATGATTACTTGCAACATGATTTCTCCCGTGACCTCAAGAACGAAAGTAACTACTCACAAATGATAATCATGCTCAAGATCAGATGGGTATTAAATAGCATAATGGATCTGAACATATAATCTTCCACCAAATAAACCATATAGTAATCAACTACAAGATGCAATCAACACTACTAGTCACCCACAAGCACCAATCTATAGTTCTGGTACAAAGATTGAACACAAGAGATGAAGTAGAGTTTGAGAGGAGTTGGTGTTGTTAAAGATGTTGATGAAGCTAGCCCTCCCCAAGATGGGAGAGTTGTTGGTGATGATGATGACGATGATTTCCCCCTCCAAGAGGGAAGTTCCCTCGGCGGAATCGCTCCATCGGAGGGCAAAAGTGCTCCTGCCCAAGTTCCGCCTCGAGACGGCGGCCTTCGTCCCGAAAGTCCTCATCTCAATTATTTTAGGTCAAAATGACTTATATACCATAAGATGGGCACCGGAGGTGGGCCGAGGAGGGCAGCACCCACTAGGGGGCGCCTGGGCCTCCTGGCGCGCCTAGGTGGGTTGTGCCCACCTGGTGAACCCCCTCTGGTACTTATTTGCTCCAATAATTCTTAAATATTCCATAAAAAATCCTCGTGGAGTTTCAGCTCATTTGGAGTTGTGCAGAATAGGTAGCTTGACGTAGCTTTTTCAGGTCCAGATTTCCAGCTGCCAGAATTCTCCCCCTTTGTGTATACCTTGCATATTATGAGAGAAAAGGCATTAGAATTACTCCAAAAAGCATTATTATACAATAAAAATCATAAATAACAGTAGGAAAACATGATACAAAATGGACGTATCAACTCCCCCAAGCTTAGACCTCGCTTGTACTCAAGCGAAAACCGAAATCGAAAACATATCCACATGCTTAGAGAGAGAGGCGTCGATAAAAACAAAAATACGGACATAGCAGCATCATGCGACTTATTATAACAACAACAAACTTTAACATAAAACTTTTATCATAGACTTCTCATGAACAAGTGACAATTCATCACAACATCGAAGTATAAAGCATAAACTCTATTGGAAACCAACAAACTATGTTCTCAGTCATTTTTGTAACTACAATTCATCATATTTTCATGAAGGGTCACATATCGGAGCCTTTAGGCAAGTTCACATACTCAACCATCATTTAGTCTTCTATGATTGCTAACACTCACCACGTACACATGAGTAAAACATTTCAACCAGACACATAGAAAGATAGGGGCTTATAGTTTCGCCTCCCAACGTATTCACCTCAAGGGTGATGTCAACAATAATAACTCATGCTACCCATATTCAACTGGATATATGTGACTAGATCTATCCTCACCACATGATGCTTGCCAACAGAGAAAAATAAAAGGAATAGAGAGAAAAACTTTGACTCTTACATGAAAGTAAATACATGAAAATATTAGATAGGCCCTTCGCCGAGGGAAGCAGAGGTTGCCATACGCTTTTTTGTTTGTATGCTCAACCCCTTAGTGCGAGAGAACGTCACATTATATTGCCCCTTGTGATGACAACCTTTATTATCCAGTCTTTTGCTTTTAGTCTTCACCATCACAAGTTCATACAACACTCAATTTTCCCTTACACTAAATGATCTCACACTTTTAGAAGCAATTTTATTGCCCTTTTTGCACTGATGACAACTTACTTGAAGGATCTTACTCAATCCATAGGTAGGTATGGTGGACTCTCAAACAAGAGTTGGGGTATAAGGGTTTTGGATGCACAACTAGTATCTCTACTTAGTGCGAAGTTTTTGGCTAGCAAAGATAGGGGCAAGCACCACATGTTGAAGGATCTATGACAATATAACTTCTATGTGAATATGAACAAACATAAATCATTAAGTTGTCTTCCTTGTCCAACATCAACAATTTTGGCATATAATATTTTGATGGGTGCTCACAATCACAAAAGATTTCCAGGATAGTATATTTATATGTGAATCTTCTCTTCCCTTATTAATTCTTTCATGAGTTGCATCATTGACCTATGCTATGTTTGTCAATCTACAATAAAATTTTCTACTTATACTTTTCCTTATTTAATGTCATCACTTACCATAAGGTTAGCATATGATCTTTTTAATTTATTTCCTTTCTTTTCATTGAAACAAGAAAGTAAAGAAAGCAAAAAACTCAAACTACACTTTATTATATCTCTCTCACACGATTACAAGGATTGATCACTAAGCCAACTCTTGAAAAAGAAAGGATCGAACTAAACTTTTATTCATCTAATAGCAAAACATAACCATGGATCAAACTAAGAAAGTAAAGGGAAAAGATAGTGGAGATGATACGATACCGGGGCACATCCCCCAAGCTTGGCGAAAGCCAAGGGGAGTGCCCATACCCGATACTCAATTTTATTTTGGTGGTGAAGAAGGAGGTGGTGGTGATGAAGTAGTGGGTTTTGTCTTTCTTCCTTAGCTTATGCTTGAGGTCGGAATTATCATCCTTCAGTTCATGGATCTCCCACTCAAGCTCCAACACCTTTTTGCATAAATCTTGCTTATTTTCCTGCAAGAGACGAAAAGGGATAAACGTGATCTTAGGCCTCTTTGCTTTTGTTGGGGAGACTTGACTTATTAAATTCAACATGCATGTCCCTAGGTTGGGGCAACGGAATTTCATCCTCCTCCGAGCCCGTCTCCTCCTTCCCCTCAGGATCATAGTCTTCTTCTTCCTCCGAAGTACATCCATATTGCTCCACATCCCCATAGACCTTGGAGTTTGCGATATAATCTGCAACGTAGCTCTCACCCTTCGAGTCTTGGGACGACATAACTTCAGATCTGACAGGAAAACATAGAGAAAAGAAAATAGGAGATTTCTCCGTGATACGGAGGTTAACAGGTTCGGGAGGTATATAAAGTTTTTCTTATCTTGGAGAATGATGACCCACAAGTATAGGGGATCTATCGTAATCCTTTCGATAAGTAAGAGTGTCGAACCCAACAAGGAGCAGAAGGAAATGATAAGCGGTTTTCAGTAAGGTATTCTCTGCAAGCACTGAAATTGTAGGTAACAGATAGTTTTGTGATAAAATAATTTGTAACGGGTAACAAGCAATGAAAGTAAATAAAGTGCAGCAAGTTGGCCCAATTCTTTTTGTAGCAAAGGACAAGCCTGGACAATTTCTTATAATGATAAAAGCACTCCCTAGGACACATGGGAGTTATCGTCAAGCTAGTTTCATCACGCTCATATGGTTCGCGTTCGTTACTTTGATAATTTGATATGTGAGTGGACCGGTGCTTGGGTACTGCCCTTTCTTGGACAAGCATCCCACTTATGATTAACCCCTATTGCAAGCATCCGCAACTACAAAAGAAGTATTAAGGTAAACCTAACTGTCGGTGTCAAAACCGGCGGATCTCGGGTAGGGGGTCCCGAACTGTGCGTCTAGGCGGATGGTAACAGGAGACAAGGGACACGATGTTTTTACCCAGGTTCGGGCCCTCTCGATGGAGGTAAAACCCTACTCCTGCTTGATTGATATTGATGATGTGGGTAGTACAAGAGTGGATCTACCACGAGATCAAGGAGGCTAAACCCTAGAAGCTAGCCTATGGTATGATTGTTGTAATGGTTGTTGTGTCCTACGGACTAAAACCCTCCGGTTTATATAGACACCGGAGAGGGCTATGGTTACACAGAGTCGGTTACAATGGTAGGAGATCTACATATCCGCATCGCCAAGCTTGCCTTCCACGCCAAGGAAAGTCCCATCCGGACACGGGACGAAGTCTTCAATCTTTTATCTTCATAGTCTTAGAGTCCGGCGGACGATGATAGTCCGGCTGTCCGGACACCTCCTAGTCCAGGACTCCCTCAGTAGCCCCTGAACCTGGCTTCAATGATGATAAGTCCGGCGCGCATAATGTTCGGCATTGCAAGGCGGGTTCCTCCTCCGAATAATCCATAGAAGATTGTGAACACCAGAATAGTGTCCGGCTCTGCAAAATAAATTCCACATTCCACCGTAGAGAGAATATTATGTACACAAGCTCAATCTGCTGACGTATTATGTATCTTGACGTCACGCCACTACCAAGCCTTTACTTGAACCGTTTTTTATTATACCACCTCAGCGCGTTTAGCGAAGCGGTTTCCTTGGCACGTCTTGTCGAAGCAGAGATCGTGTTCCCCTTATCCCGGGATTCTCATCAATACGGACGTGGGTAACCCAACCGCGCCATTGATGGTGGAGCTTAGGAGATAAGCGAGTTTTACTAGGCCGGTGGGGACGCATAGTTTTCGTCCGCCTATATATAAGGGGATAAGGATCCACCTTTTCACCTACGCCTTCTTCCTCCTTTGCATATCCATCTCCGCGCACTCTCGAGCTCCAGCGCCCAAGTCCGTGCATCTCGCCTCGACCTTCTCCGACCATGTCCGGCGCGGGAGGCAAATGGCTGGCCTCCACCGTTAAGGAGGAGCACATCAAAAAGCTGCGCGGTGCCGGATACCTCTCCAGCGACATCGCGCACCGGCTGCCCGACAAGGGGCAGCTCATCCCCACCCCCAGGCCCCATGAGAGGGTCGTTTTTCTTCCCCACTTCCTCCGCGGACTGGGCTTTCCACTCCACCCTTTTGTCCGGGGGCTCATGTTCTACTACGGCCTAGATTTCCACGATCTGGCGCCGAACTTCGTCCTCAACATCTCGGCGTTTATCGTCGTGTGCGAGGCCTTCCTCTGCATCCAGCCCCACTTCGGCTTGTGGCTCAAGACCTTCAATGTCAAGCCGAAGGTAGTGAAGGGCACTCAAGCGGAGTGCGGAGGCACTATGTTGGGCAAGATGCCCAACGTCCTCTGGTTCGAAGGGGCCTTTGTGGAGTCCGTCAAGGGGTGGCAATCGGGGTGGTTCTATATCACCGAGCCGCGCGACCCTACGTGGGCGGCGGCCCCCGAGTTTAGATCTGGTATCCCTTCGCAGCTCATCTCCTGGAAAGAGAAGGGCTTGCTATGGGGTAGTTCGAAGGAGCTGACGGGACTCGAAGCATGTATCCAGAAGCTGGTGAACAAGAAGCTCAGGCTTGTCAATGTGATCCAAGTCATGCTCATCCGCCGGATTCTCCCCTGCCAACAACGGGCATTTAAATTGTGGGAGTTCAATCCGGCACAGCACCAGGCATTGAGCGGGCTCTTCGACACGATGTACGAAGGCGCCTGGAGAGTGCTGTTCAAGGGCGCCGAAGCCCCCGCATCCGCTACTGAAGATCGCGGATTTCGCTTGCAGCGACTAGCTGACGAGGTAAGTGATTCTACCCCTTTACGGGACACTTGTTTTCAATAGTCTGACCCTATGTGGGTTTCAATCTTCCTTTTCCTTTGACAGGACTGGATGAAGAAGGCCAAGCAGATCATTTGCCCGGCTCCCATGCCAGAAAATCCAGTAGACGCCCGTCTAGCGGGGCTGCTGGTTCCGGCACCGCACGTGGTGCCGGAGAAGAAGGCCAAGAAGGAGGCCACGGGCACTCGAAAGAGTTCCCGTTTTCAGGTGTCTAATGACTCCGAGGCGGACTCCTCCCCCGAAGGCGAGGAGGAGGAAGAAGACTCTCTCCCAGAGGAAGGAGAGGGGAAGAGGAAGGCTTCCCCGAATGGGGAGGCCGAGGGGTCCAAGAGGGGAAGAACTATTCCCCCGGACAGCTCCACCAATGCCAACGTTGGCGAAGAAGAGTGGCCTTCGAGGGCCAGGCCTCCGGCAAGATTGTAAGTATCCTGATTTTGAATGATCTGTAATTTCTTTTGTGTCACATAGTGTCCTTCTAATGCCGCATACTGCCTGCAGTCCGGTCGACGATGATCTCCCCGCTTCGTCGAGCGGGTCTTTGGCTCCATCGGATGTGGATTCCATCCCGACTGCCTCCACCCCTCGTGGCGCCGAGGACCCCGAGGTGGGATCCCATGAAGGGACCCATCAGGAGGAGGCTCCGGAGGCATCGCAAGGCAGCCTCCCGGACTTTGCGCCGGACTCCACGTCAGAACCCGCAGTGGTTCCGGAGTCCGGCAGGCGGCCCCTTCACAAGAAGGGGAAGACCGTGACGCCGGCGGCCCCCATCCAACCGGAGGCGCCGGACAACTTGTTGGAGGCGCTCAAAGGCGCTTCCATCAAGGAAGAACACCGCACTATCATGAGTGCGGTGATTCAGAAGGTTCAGCTTGCCAAGAGCGGGCTGACCGAAGCCTGCAGCAGCCTTCTAACAGGCTTTGAGGTAAGAAGTTGAAAATATGTAATGTAATACCGCATAGACAGTAGCCCCTGATGCTCGGTTCGGTGTTCGGAAAGAAAAGCCGAACTGAGGATCTATAAAGATATACGCAGGGTTGGTAAAAATTATGTCAATATGGGTTTGCAGGCTGCGCTGCTGACCTCTGCCGCACTGACTGCGGAGGTCAGTGCATTGAAGCAAGATCTCGAGCGGTCCGAGTAAGAGCTCGGCCGTGCCAAGAAGCAGCTCGAGGACAAAGAAGGTGAGTAACACCACTTTGAATATTTACCTTACAGAAAAGGATTTCGGTTGCAATAAAAATAACAAGGATAACGTGGGTACTGCAGGGGCCACGGACGAGGTGGCGGCCCTGAAGGAGGCCGTGTCCGCGGCCGAACGCAATGCGGCCGCGGAACGAGCGGAGCGAGAGAAGCAGGAGGCGCGGGTGGCGGAAGTGCGGCAAGAGCTCCAGGCTCTCATGGAAAAGCATGAGAGTTTGGAGCGCGACTCAAAGACTCGAGAGTCCGAGCTTGCCTCGGCTCTCGAAAGTGCCAAAGCCGCCAAGGCCGAGGCCCATAAGGCCCTTCAGGAGATTGAGGCGGTGAAGAAAATAGCGGCGGGTAAGGCATTTTTCATGCAAAGCAAGCATGTTAATGTAAACTACCTGACACTTACCCGAATTCGGAGCTCTCCAGGGGCGTTTGCAGATCTTCCTTGCAGTGTGTCCGATGCCGCCGCATTCTACCGAGCCGAGGAGGGGAGCTCAACGGAGAAGGTCTTCTGGTCTCAGTACGCTGAGACCGGCCATCCGGTGCCCCCTAGCGACTAGCTGAAGCAGTTGGTCGAGCTCCACAAGGTAGCCGTGCAGGCCATGAAGGGCCTCATAGTCCGGCTGTGGCCTGGAGGGGCCATGCTTGGGAGCTACTTCGGCCTCGTGCAGCGGCTGGTGGATGCGTGCTCCTGGGTGGAGGTCATCAAGCACTCCGCCTGTATTGAAGGTGCTCGTCGGGCCCTTGCCCGTGCAAAGGTGCATTGGGGCAGGCTGGATGCGGAGAGGCTTATCACTGACGCGCCGCCAGCGGGCAAGGAGTATCGTATGCCCGAGATGTACTATAAGACTGTCCTGAAGGGTGCCCGCAAGATTGCGGATGAGTGCCCCAGAGATGTAATTATTGAGTAGACTCGCTATGTATTATCCTGTCCGCTGAAAACTTTGTTCATATGCGCTAAGCAACGCTTGTTTGATTTAAAATATTACCTTCTGTGCGGCCGTTTATAAAATCTGAGAGATGGCAAGTCGTCGGCTTCAGCCCCCAAGCCACGAGTGCTGGGGTGTTCGGGATAAACTTGAGCACTCTTGTTCCCATTTTTGGGTCCATCTAGGGAGGCGCTCAACACAATGAACAAGGCAACCGGACTTATAATGCTTGAACACCCTCACTTAGCCATAGAATTCTATAATTTTAAATTTCGGCGAAGCCCCTAGTATTCGGAAGACCGAGTTCGGGGCGCTATCCACGCCTTGGCCGGACATTATCCGGTTCTTCGCTTGAAGCGGCATAAGTCTTTAAGGACTCGAAAAGACCTCTCGAACAACGACCAATCTCTCGCCTTATCATGACAGTCAGTTTTAGCTTTCTCCACTGAGGCGCTCGCCCAGCTCAACCGGGGCGCAATCGCAGTGGTTCTCCCAGTGCCATCTTAGCCGACAGAACGGAATGTAAGGTACCAAAACGTGGGAGCCGTGCAAACCCAACTATTGACCCAAGACATGATTCGGAGCCGATTCATATAATGCTATAAGTTCGGGGTGCCGCACTTGTGAAAGTGTTCGGACTTATCACACCATAATGCGGGGAACATAAGCCCCTGGTGTATTCGGCCGTAGCAAAATATACGGGTGCAAGATGTCATTAGTGAACATATATGTAAAGTAATGCAATTATAGGCAAAAAGTGCTACATTATTTATTCAAGGAATTCTGCTATGAGTGCGGAATGATACAAATAGTGCGGTAAGCAAGGGATTGGACTAATTAAACATGTCCCCCTCCAGGGGTGGGCTGCGGACTGGTGTATATAATCAAATTTAATGCTCGTAATGGAGACCACCTGAGTGTTCGTCGCAGCCTTTTTCCCTCCCTGGCTGTTGCATCGTGAGTTCGGCGGGTTCGCCGCCGGACAGGGCCTCTGGTGAACGGAGTCCTGTGTATACAAAGAAGGAAAATAAAAAAATAAAAAAGAGCGACACACTTGTGAGCCCCTGGTGTGGTCGAGCCGCACTCTGGGTCTGTTGTGGTCGTGCCCCTCCCCCTAGGCCCATGGTATCTCCAGAGCGTAATGATGTACGCGGAGGGTTGGTCTTGCAATCATGCGAAGGCTGGGGTTGGGGCCGCGTTGCTACGCGTGCTCGAAACGTGCCAGGTGATCTTGGTTGATGCTGCTCCGGGCGCGTTTGGCCGTGTCCGGCCGTTTAACGGCCGGACTCGAAAATTGCCTTAGAAGGCTGCTCTGTACTTCTGCCGCGAGAGCCGCTGTATGTTCCTCCGTTCGGAGGGAGCGTTCCGTATTTCTGTTGACCGTGATGACTCCCCGAGGGCCTGGCATCTTGAGCTTGAGGTATGCGTAATGCGGCACCGCGTTGAACTTTGCAAACGCGGTTCGTCCGAGCAGAGCGTGATAGCCGCTGCGGAACGGGACTATGTCGAAGATTAACTCCTCGCTCCGGAAATTATCCGGGGATCCGAAGACCACTTCCAGTGTGACTGAGCCTGTACAATTGGCCTCCACACCTGGTATGACGCCTTTGAAGGTCGTCTTTGTAGGTTTAATCCTTGAGGGGTCTATGCCCATCTTGCGCACTGTATCCGGATAAAGCAGGTTCAGGCTACTGCCGCCGTCCATCAGGACTCTCGTGAGGTGAAATCCATCGACGATTGGGTCTAAAACCAATGCGGCGAATCCGCCATGGCGGATACTGGTCGGATGGTCTCTTCGATCGAAAGTGATCGGGCAAGAGGACCATGGATTGAACTTAGGGGCGACTGGCTCCATCGCATATACGTCCCTTAGTGCACGCTTCCGCTCCCTCTTGGGTATATGGGTTGCGTATATCATGTTTACCGTCCACACTTGTGGGGGGAAACCCTTCTGTCCTCTACTGTTCGGCGGTCGGGTCTCTTCCTCGTCGTCGCTGTGCAGCCCCTTGTCGTTGTTTTCGGCAATTAACTTGCCTGCCTGCTTAAATACCCAACAATCTCTGTTGGTGTGGTTAGCTGGCTTTTCGGGGGTGCCATGTATCTGGCATGAGCGGTCGAGTATTCGGTCCAAATTGGACGGACCCGAAGTGGTTCTTTTGAATGCCGTCTTCCGCTGACCGGGTTTAGAGCCTCGGAATCCGGCATTGACTGCCGTATCCTCCTTGTCGTCGCCGTTAACACGGTGTTTATTTTTGCTTCAACGCGACCTGCCATTGTGGTCCTTAGTGTCCGGACTACCAGCATTTTTGCTGAGGTTGTTGCTGCGAGCTAGCCAACTATCCTCTCCCGCATAGAAGCGGGTCATTAATGATGTGAGGGCTGCCATGGATTTCGGCTTTTCCTGTCCTAGGTGCCGGGCTAGCCACTCGTCGCGGAGGTTATGTTTGAAGGCTGCCAGGGCCTCTACATCCGGACAGTCGACGATTTGATTTTTCTTTGTTAAGAACCGTGTCCAGAATTGCCTGGCCGATTCGTCTGGCTGCTGGATTATGTGGCTTAGGTCATCGGCGTCTGGTGGTCGCACATATGTGCCCTGGAAGTTGTCGAGGAATGCGGCTTCCAGGTCCTCCCAACACCCAATTGACTCTGCGGGCAGGATGTTAAGCCAATGCCGAGCTGGTCCTTTAAGCTTGAGCGGGAGATATTTGATGGCGTGGAGATCGTCCCCGCGGGCCATATGGATGTGAAGGAGATAATCTTCGATCCAAACCGCGGGGTCTGTCGTGCCATCGTAGGATTCAATGTTTACGGGTTTAAACCCTTCAAGGATTTGATGATCCATTACTTCGTCAGTGAAGCATAGCGGGTGTGCGGCGCCTCTGTATTGAGCAATATCACGACGTAGCTCAAGGGAGCGTTGTCTGCTGTGTTCGGCCCGGCCGGAGTTGTTGTATCCGGCTCGACGGTATTCGTCATGGGTCGTGGGGCGCCCGCGTGATCCATAGATAGATCTAGATTGTCTTGCCTTATCCTCCAATATATCCCGCAAGTCCGGCGCGTTCCCTCGTGGCTTCGTACTTTTCAAGCGATGCCGGGGTACGGTCTTGATGGAAGGCCTGGATGCCTCTCTGTCGTGACCACGGGGTGGTCGGTCGGCCGTATTGTGCGCTGGTGATGAAGGTATGTATGCTTCCTCTTCTAATCGGGGGAGCAACTTGCGTTTTGGGTAGCTCTTGGAGGGGCGTTCGAGTTCATACTCTTCGGCCGCGAGGACCTCGGTCCATCTGTCGGCCAGCAGGTCTTGATCAGCTTGAAGCTGCTGCTGCTTTTTATTTAGGCTATTTGTTGTGGCCATTAGCCTGCGTTTGAAACGCTCTTGTTCGACGGGATCCTCGGGCACGACGAATTCATCGTCGTCGAGGCTTGCCTCGTCTCCGGAGGGAGGTATGTAATTATCATCCTCGACCTCTTCGTCTGCCGCTCTCTTGTGAGGGCTTGCTTCTGCATCCTCCTGCGCTGAATCTTGCAGGAGGGGATTGTCTTCGGCACTCTCTGGGGTGTTATTACCCCCTGTGCCGGAATCTCCATTCTTGCTGTGGCGGGATTTGGAGCGGTGCCGCTGACGTCAGCGCTTGGGCTGTTTCTTTAAGGAATCTGCCTCCGCTGCTTCTTCGCCGTCCCCATCTTTTGGGGTGTCCACCATGTATATGTCATATGACGAGGTGGTCTTCCAGTGCCCTGTAGGCGCTGGTTCTTGTTCATCTCCGACATCGTCGTCCATACCGTCGATGTCTTCGGAGTCATAGTCTAGCATGTCGGTTAGATCGTCGACAGTGGCTACAAAGTGGGAGGTGGGTGGGTTTTGAATTTCTTCGTCGTCCGCATCCCAACCATCCCGGCCGTAATCTGGCCAGGGCTCTCCGGATAGCGAGAGATGCTTTAGCGAATTTAAGATGTCGCCAAAGGGTGAGTGCTGAAAGATGTCCGCGGCGGTGAACTCCATGATCAGCGCCCAATCAGATTCGATTGGCAGGGGCGCAGGAGGTTCGGAGTCCGGCACCTCGGAGTCACGAGCTTTATAAGGGACAAGGCCAGTGTTCGGCTCCATCGCCATGGAAGTCGCAGCTCCCGAGGCGGTGTCCAGCCACCCGTCCTCGATCTGCGCGATCGGCTCCGGACTATGGGTCGGAGCGGATTTGTGTGCGGCCTCCGAAGTACTGTCCGGCGGCAGAGTTAGATCATGCCCATCGCGACAGTGCGGCACGCTCGACTGCGGATCAGATCCATCGAAGATCAAGTCTCCGCGGATGTCCACCGTGAAGTTTAGGCTTCCAAATCTGACCTGACGGCCAGGGGCGTAGCTTTCGATCTGCTCTAGATGGCCAAGTGAATTAGCCTGCAGTGCGAAGCCGCCGAATACGAAGATCTGTCCGGGGAGAAAAGTCTCACCCTGGATGGCGTTGTTGTTGATTGAAGAAGCCATCGAGCCTATCGGTGACGACACAGAGGAACTCTCAATGAAAGCACCAATGTCGGTGTCAAAACCGGCGGATCTCGGGTAGGGGGTCCGGAACTGTGCGTCTAGGCAGATGGTAACAGGAGACAAGGGACACGATGTTTTTACCCAGGTTCGGGCCCTCTCGATGGAGGTAAAACCCTACTCCTGCTTGATTGATGTTGATGATGTGGGTAGTACAAGAGTGGATCTACCACGAGATCAAGGAGGCTAAACCCTAGAAGCTAGCCTATGGTATGATTGTTGTAATGGTTGTTGTGTCCTACGGACTAAAACCCTCCGGTTTATATAGACACCGGAGAGGGCTAGGGTTACACAGAGTCGGTTACAATGGTAGGAGATCTACATATCCGTATCGCCAAGCTTGCCTTCCACGCCAAGGAAAGTCCCATCCAGACACGGGACGAAGTCTTCAATCTTGTATCTTCATAGTCTTGGAGTCCGGCGGACGATGATAGTCCGGCTGTCCAGACACCCCCTAGTCCAGGACTCCCTCACTAACCGTAGCATGAAACTAGTGGATCCAAATCAGCCCCTTACGAAGCAACGCATAAACTAGGGTTTAAGCTTCTGTCACTCTAGCAACCCATCATCTACTTATTACTTCCCAATGCCTTCCTCTAGGCCCAAATAATGGTGAAGTGTCATGTAGTCGACATTCACATAACACCACTAGAGGAGAGACAGCATACATCTCATCAAAATGTCGAATGAATACCAAATTCTCATGACTACTAATATCAAGACTTCACCCATGTCCTCAGGAACAAACGTAACTACTCACAAAGCATATTCATGTTCATGATCAGAGGAGTATTAATATGCATTAAGAATCTGAACATATGATCTTCCACCAAGTAAACCAATTAGCATCAACTACAAGGATTAATCAACACGACTAGCAACCCACAGATACCAATTTGTGGTTTTGATACAAGATTGGATACAAGAGATGAACTAGGGTTTTGAGAGGAGATGGTGCTGGTGAAGATGTTGATGGAGATTGACCCCCTCCCAATGAGAGGATCGTTGGTGATGACGATGGTGATGATCTCCCCCTTCCGGAGGGAAGTTTCCCCGGCAGAATAGCTCCGTCGGAGCCCTAGATTGGTTCTGCCAAGGTTCCGCCTCGTGGCGGCGGAGTTTCGTCCCGTAAGCTTGCTTGTGATTTTTTCAGGGTAAGAGACTTCATATAACTGAAGATGGGCACCGGAGGGCCACCAGGGGGGCTACGAGACAGGAGGTGCGCCCAGTAGGGGTGGGCGCGCCCCCCACCCTCGTGGCCAGGGTGTGGGCCCTCTCTGGTACTTTCTTTGCTCAATAATTCTTATTAATTCCAAAAATGACTTTCGTGGAGTTTCAGGACCTTTGGAGCTGTGCAGAATAGGTTTCCAATATTTGCTCCTTTTCCAGCCAGAATCCCAGCTGCCGGCATTCTCCCTCTTCATGATAAACCTTGTAAAATAAGAGAGAATATCCATAAGTATTGTGACATAACATGTAATAACAGCCCATAATGCAATAAATATCGACATAAAAGCATGATGCAAAATGGACGTATCAGAGAACAAGCAGAATGGAAGAAAAACGGAGTCCAGAAAGTACCCGAGGTGGGCACAACCCACCTGGGCGCGCCTGGCATGCCAGTCGCACCTGGTGTATCGTGCCCACCAGGGTTAATTCCTGGAAGTTTCTTATTTTCCTAATTTTCTAAATATTCCAAAACTGACAAAAAATATTTTTGCAGATTTTTCGGAGTCCGTTTACTTACTGTATCACGTGCCTCCCTTTTTTCATGATTCTGGACTATTCCGGGACGTTTCCTTTATGTGTTCTTCCAGTGTCAAAGTTTGGATGATATTGCTTTCATAATTAATTGGCGTACCTGAGATATAATGTTTTATTCGTTGCCCATTGACAACCTTTGGGTTAGTACCTTTGGCATTATTTATTTTGATAGCTCCATATCGATAGACCTCCTCGATGACGTGTTGGGAACGCAGTAATTTCAAAAAAATTCCTACGATGATGCAAGATCTATCTAGGTGATGCATAGCAACGAGAGGGGACAATGTGTCCACATACCCTCGTAGACCGAAAGCGGAAGTGTTAAGTAACACAGTTGATGTAGTCGAACGTCTTCACGATCCAACCGATCAAGTACCGAACGCACGGCACCTCCACGATCTACACACGTTCAGCTTGATGACATTCCTCGAACTCTAGATCAAGCTGAGGCTGAGGGAGAGTTCCGTCAGCACGACGGCGTGGTGACGTTGATGATGAAGTTACAGGCGCGGGGCTTCGCCTAAGCACTACGACAATACAATCGAGGTGGAAAACTATGGTGGGGGGCACTGCACATGGCTAAAGATCAACTTGTGTGTGTTTGGGGTGCCCCCTCCCCCATATATAAAGGAGGGAGGGAGGAGGAGGCCGACCAAGGGAGGAGGCGCGCCATGGGGGGGCAATCCTACTCCAAGTAGGAATCGGCCCCCCTTTCCTAATCCAACAAGGAGAAGGGGGAAGGAGGGGGAGGAGAGAAGGAAAGGGGGCCCGGCCCCCTAGTCCAATTCGGTTTGGGCTAGGGGGGAGCACACCTTGGCCTGCCTCCTCTCTTCCACCACTTGGCCCATGAGGCCCATTAACCCCCTGGGGGGTTCCGGTAACCCCCCGGTACTCCGGAAAATACCCGATACACCTCGGAACACTTCCGGAGTCTGAATATAGTCTTCCAATATATCAATCTTTATGTCTCAACCATTTTGAGACTCCTAGTCATGTCCGTGATCTCATCTGGAACTCTGAACAACCTTCGGTACATCAAATCACATAAACTCATAATACCAATCGTCATCAAACGTTAAGCGTGCGGACCCTACGGGTTCGAGAACTATGTAGACATGACCGAGACACATCTCCGGTCAATAACCAATAGCGGAACCTGGACGCTCATATTGGTTCCTACATATTCTACGAAGATCTTTATTGGTCAAACCGCATAACAACATACGTTGTTCCCTTTATCATCGGTATGTTGCTTGCCCGAGATTTGATTGTCGGTATCATCATACCTAGTTCAATCTCGTTACCGGCATGTCTCTTTACTTGTTCCGTAATACTTCATCCCACATGTCGGTGTTCTAGGAACGGGGGTCCCCAGACTTGCCTGCCTGCGGCCTGCGGCGTGGCTAAAAGGGGGCCCAGCACGGCCCATCTTCATCAACACAAGCTCAAGACCCTCGCGAGGGGCCAAGTCTCGCGGGGTGGATGAGAAGGAGCTTCCTCAGGCACGGCCTCAACAGGCTGGCTCACGAGGAGGCGGAGAGATCAAGGCGGGGTATCTCACGAGGTGTCCATGACGCAAGCCATGACGACCAAGGGCGCCAGGCGGGCGCCAGTCCACGCAGTGTCCTCCTTTCCTCTTTGGTGCAAAGGGAGCAAGCGCAGGCGAGAGCATCAAGTAAAGGCATCCATTTCGGTGCAACAAGACTAAGACTAGCCCAACGGCAGGAAGGAAGTCATTGTGGAGCCCAAGCAAGCGTCACCACCAGAGCCTTTGGCAGGCGAGGACCAACTTTAGTCAGGATAAGTGTACCAGATATTCCCCTTCAAAATAGCCAATTGTTGGCGCCCTTCCCGCTCAATATTTGGGAAGAGGCCCAGGGCCTTTGCCTATAAATAGGATTAGCCACCCCAGGGTAGGGGGATCGATCCAGAATTCAGGAGCTAGAATCAAGTAGCATCATAGCGAGAGAGAAGGGCAACTGAACTCCTCCTAGCAGTTCACCGCCCCAGCCAAGAACAGGCCCTCGCGAGGCTGTTCTTCCTTGTATTGTTCATCATCATCAGCCCAAGAGGCAATCCACCACACCACAAACTAGAGTAGGGTATTACACCACAATGGTGGCCCGAACTAGTATAAACCTTGTGTCTCTTGTGTTGTTCCTTTCGTAGTTTACGTCCTAGCAAGGTGGCGGGGTGAAGGTAGGTAGAGGGCGAAATCTCCGCGCGCACCCCAGTGTTCGAACCTCAAGGGTCTGCCAGAACCCGAAATCCGACATTTGGTGCGCCAGGTAGGGGTGCGCCGGAATTCGTCTTCCATCGCCCTGTTCTCCTCTGACCACCACATCCATGTCTGAGGCTCGTCGGGCCCGTGCCGAGCGCCGAGCCGCCCTCGCTTCCCGTGTCGCCCAGACGGCTCCCGTCGGCGGGCGCCCTCGTCGTTCCCCGTCACCTGCCGTCAACGCCGCCACTGGCCCGGCGGGGAACGAGTAGCAAGCATCATCCCAGCATCCCTCCGTGAGGCAAGACGGCCGCACTGCTACCCCCTCGCTCACCCCAGCTGGTTCTTTGTCTCGCGCGTTCCACGCACCCATGGAGGCTCGAGCTGCGCTCATCGCGGCAAATGAGCTCCTGCACTACCGTCCTGTCGGCGACGTCTACGAAGAATGGCTCGAGCGCGTCGCCGAGCTCGTCCGTGCCGCAGGGGGCTCTCCTGCGCCGTCTGTCCCGCTGCACCGCACCCCGCCCTGCGCGGGCGACGAAGCTCCGGGGGCGCCTCTGCCGCCTCCCCCTCAAGAAGGCGCCCTAGCCCCAAGGCGCGTGGCCCCTGGGCGGAACCCGCTCCATCAGGCGCCAGCGCGGCAAGAGCAGAGCTGCCAAGAAGTCCCTCGCCCGCGAGAAGCTGCCAGAGCGCTCCCTGCTCCAGCTCATCGCGACCATGCTCCTGCTCCAGCACATCAAGACCCCGCGCTACTCCTAGTTGCAAGTCATGGGGACCCGCAGGACCAAGCTCTTCGTCACCGAAGGCCTCCCGTGGCCACAGCAGGCTGCCGTGCCTTCACCCCCGAGCTGCGCAGCGTCGCGTGGCCCGGCAAGTTCAAGCCAGACCTACCTCCTCGCTACGACGGTACAGCTGACACCGCGGAATTCCTCCAGCTCTACGAGCTGGGCATCAAAGCTGCCAACGGAGACGAGAAGGTCATGGGGAACTGGTTTCCCATGGCGCTCAAGGACGGGGCCCGCACCTGGCTCCTGAACCTAGCTCCAGGCACGATCTCCTCCTGGGACGAGATGTGCACCCGCTTCATCGCCAACTTCCAGGGTACTCGTGACCGGCCACCCGCCATGAGCGACATGCGCCGTATCAAGCAGCAACCAGGGGAAACCCTGCAGAAGTACATCCAGCGCTTCAACAACGCACGCCTCAAGATTCCCAAGGTGACCGAGGAGGCCATCATCTCAGCCTTCTCCGACGGCGTGCGCGACGTCAAGATGGAGGAGTTGGCGATGCATGAAGACCTGTGCACTTCCTTGGAGCTGTTCAACTTGGCGACCAAGTGCGCCAGGGCTGAGGAAGGGCGTCTCTCCCTCCTCGAGCTGCCTGCCGCAGACCCAGAGGAGAAGAAACCCAAGGCCAAGGATGTGAAGTGCAAGGGGGCTGCCGTGCTCGCGGCAGAACCAGACACCAAGCGGGGCAGAGATCAGCCCGAATCTTCCAAAGGCAGTCGGTACTGCGTGTACCACGACCTCCACAACCACAACACCAATGAATGCCAAGAGCTCTGAGCCGTGCGTGAAGGAAGGATAGGCAGGCGTCCCGACCACAGCGACCGGGGCTACGGTCGAGAAGGAGGAAGGAACGTAGGATGCTGGGAAGACCACGGCCCTCGCCAAGGGTGGCGCGACCGACCTCGCGAGGATCGCTGGCAGGACCCGCCTCATGAGGGAGACTGGAGGGATCAGCCTCGCGAGGATCGCCCGCAAGGCAACGCAGGCCTCCCTCCGCTGTCGCCGCAGCCAAGGAGAAATGGGGACCGTCATCAGGACGAGGGGGCTGGGGGCTTCCAGGAGCCACGCGCGATCGCCTGCATCCTGGGCGGAGCTCAAGCCCCAGCCTCTCAACGCGTCTTCAAGCAGTTCGCCCGCGAAGTGAATGCAGTCCTCCCCAAGCTCGAAGCCACGCGCCCTCTCAGGTGGTCGGCGTGTGCCATCACGTTCAGCTCAGCAGATCAGCTCAAGTGCGCGGCCACAGCCGGAGTCCTCCCAATGCTCTGTTCCCCAATCATCAGCAACGTGCTAGTCACCAAGACCCTCATCGATGGCGGGGCAGGGCTCAACGTCCTGTCCGTGGAAACATTCAACAATCTCCAGGTGCCCTACAATCAGCTTCAACCAACCAAGCCTTTCTCCGGAGTCACCGACGGCTCCAAGGTCCCGATTGGGCAGGTCCGCCTCCCTGTCACCTTCGGGGTGTGCGACAACTACCGCACCGAGATCATCGACTTCGACGTCGCCCACATTCGCCTGCCATACAACGCCATCCTCGGGTACCCAGCGCTGGCCAAGTTCATGGCCATAACCCACCACGGCTACAACGTCCTCAAGATGCCAGGAAGTGGCGGAGTCATCACGGTGCCCTGCGAAGAGAAAGATGCGGTGTGCTCCCTGGAATGAGCCTTTCAAGCCGCATCACTGGAAGACCCGGATCGCGGAAGTAGGAGGCTCCCCGAGACCGCCCCAAGAAGAAGAAGACATCGTCCGGCCCGGCCCCTCAGGAGGCAGGCCCCTCAGGGCCCGCGCCTGCCCACGGGGAACCTCCTTCCATTGCATAGGGAAGCGCGCCCGGTGCCCTCCTCAGGCAGGGCTCGGGGGCTCTCCCCTGGAGGGCCGCCGACCTCGCCAAGGTCACAAGGGAGGCGCTTGGGCACCACTTGGAGGCGTGTTTCGAAGCACGTTTCCCTCAAGAAGGAGCAAGGCAAGGAGGGCCAAACCCTCAGGAGTTCGTCAGCAAGGCCATTCAGGAGCTACAGGAGTCAAGAGTCATGAGAGGCAGCCGCCGCTTACCCGCTGTGGCTCCCCATCCAGGCGAGGATGGTGGGCTGCGCGTCTGCATCGACATACCAGGGCTCAACCGAGCCACCTCTTAGGAACGCCTCTGGCCCTCGCAAGTGGGACGCTGCGAAGCTCCACCCCACAGCTACGTTCGCATGCCTTACAGCTTGCCGAATGCGGCTGCGGTGCTCCAGCGCCTCATAAGGAGCATCCTGGAGGCTCAGGAGGCCAGGCATTCTGCAGTCCTGGCGGAGATGGAGATCGTTCGCGAGGAGCCACCAGCGCCCCCGGAGCCTCCCGAGGCTCATGGGCCTGGGGGCTCGTGAAGATCGGCTCCCGCAGCCCGCTACGCCTGCTACTTCAACACCCCTTCGTCGCCAACGCTATCAGGTGATATCTTTCAAGTTTCGTTTCCAGCTGGGAGCGCCCTCAGGGCTGCATCATTCCTAGGCCGCGTGGGTCCGTCCCTGCGGCATGTATCCCTTTTGCTCGTGTTTTAGCTTACTTTGTTGGGGGCGCCCCTCGGGCTGCATCATCCCAAGTCGCTCGGGTCAGACCCAGCGGCGTGTACCCCTCTTGCGTTTATCTTCGGGCCATCCATTCGACCCATCATGCTTGTTATTTGGTGCCTGTCCGGGGCACCTTTTCTTCCTTGATGTCGGCAGCTTGCACATTAAAGGGGGGTACCTGAGCATCGCGACTCAGGGCTCCTACCGGCTCTCCAGCCCTCACCCTCTGGCCTTGTCCACGGCATCGCGACCTGGCATACCAGCGACGACTGAGACTAGCTCGAGGGCTGGGACCCGAGGACGTAGAGCTCCGACATCTAACCAAGCTTGCACGTTAAAGGGGGTACCTGAGCATCGCGACTCAGGGCTCCTACCGGCTCTCCAGCCCTCACCCTCTGGCCTTGTCCACGGCATCGTGACCTGGCATACCAGCGATAGCTGAGACCAGCTCGAGGGCCAGGACCCGAGGACGTAGAGCTCCGACATCTAACCAAATTTGCAGGAACACATCCCAAGATAAGGCCCAGTGCCAGGCGCAACCCGCCTTGAGGTAGGGCCCCATGAGTCCCGCGCTGGCTCACGGGTGCCCAGATACACCTCGTCAGGCCCTACCGTTCCAGCCACGTGTCAGGGCGGGGCTGTACACACCCCAGGGGCTCCTCTCGGAGGGGAGCCCCCTCCCACGCACCAGTGGAAGCACCATCTCTGCGCTGGCTGACGACACTGCCAAGGAGCGGCTATGCCCGTACACATACGGAAGTGCTATGCTTCGCGCTGGTGATAAACAAATGAGGGTGGCCCCCGGGCAGCATCAACCTCAGGGAGCCCAGAGCTCAGTGTCTAGCCTCATCGCAACGCCTCCCCTCGGGAGTGCCGCGCGAGGGGGCTGGGCACGGGGGCTGCACCTGGGTCACGCCTAGACGCACGCCACCCAGCCAGGCCCCCGGGCCTGGTTCGTCGCACGTCCCTCCCCGAGCGGAGCCAAGGCATGAAGGCCGTTTGAGCGTCAAGGGAGACTCCTGAGCATCGTGACTCAGGAGCCTAACTGGTCACGTAGCCCCTCACTCCTTAGTTCCGAAAGGCTAACGGCGGTTGAGGTATGCGCAGGGCCGGGCTCTGCAGACGTAGAACGGTCGATCCACCCACATCTCACCTCCCTAAGGAGTCACCCCCACATCTCACCTCCCTACTTGCTGTTTGAGCGCCAAGGGGGACTCCTGAGCATCGCGACTCAGGAGCCTAACTTGTCACGTAGCCCCTCACTCCTTGGTCCCGTCCTGGTTTCCGGTCGGGGCTAACGGCGGCTGAGGTATGCGCGGGGCCGGGCTCTGCCGGCGTAGAACATAAGCAAGTAGGAAGGAAAAGCGCAAATTTCAAGGAATTCAAAAGCAAATATTACAGTCCATGCTGTTATCACAACACCGAATGCAAGTTTTAACGCCTCCCCGAGGCATGGTACACGTGCAGGAATTAAAAGCAGGACGGGAGCCACAACGGAGTCACTTGTCGGCGGTGGAGCTGCGTGGAGTGGGTTCGCCTTGTGGAGCTGCAGGGTCGGCAGCGCCCCACTTCGGCTTGGTGCTGAAGG
>NC_041385.1:255849872-255869413 GCF_002162155.2 Triticum dicoccoides
ACTTCCCCAGCAGAGCCTCCGCGCGACCCTTCACGGCCTCAGCGGCGGCAGCGGGCGCGGGGCCGGGCTCTGCCGGCGTAGAACATAAGCAAGTAGGAAGGAAAAGCGCAAATTTCAAGGAATTCAAAAGCAAATATCACAGTCCATGCTGTTATCACAACACCGAATGCAAGTTTTAACGCCTCCCCGAGGCATGGTACACGTGCAGGAATTAAAAGCAGGACGGGAGCCACAACGGAGTCACTTGTCGGCGGTGGAGCTGCGTGGAGTGGGTTCGCCTTGTGGAGCTGCAGGGTCGGCAGCGCCCCACTTCGGCTTGGTGCTGAAGGCCCGGAACTTCCCCAGCAGAGCCTCCGCGCGACCCTTCACGGCCTCAGCGGCGGCAGCGGCAAGCTTGCCGCTCGCTGGCTCCAGCAGGCTGTCGAGGTCGATGTTGGGGTTGCGAAGATAGATGTGGGTAAGCACCCGCGTCAGCGCTACAGAAGACAAGATGCGCGCCTCGGCCTCAGCCGTAGGGCCAAGGCCAAGGGTGACATCTTCAAGAGCATGAACCAGGAAGGGAAGCAGCTTGGCGGGGCCGTCCTCGGCGCCGGCCAGCGGGCTCTCCAAGCCGCTGTCATAAAGCATCTTCAGCAAGGTGCGAGACTTCACCTCCATCTCCGTGAAGGCCACGCGATCCTCGGCAAGAACCCGTGCCTTGCCGTCTAGCTCGACCTTCCTCGCCTCCAACTCTTGCTCCAGCGCGCCTAGGCGGTCACGACGCTTCTTGAGCTTGGCGTCCCGGTCCTTGACGGCCGCCTCGCGAGCCTTCATGCCTTCCTCCTGCTCTTGGCGAAGGCGGGTCTCCTCGGCGAGATGGTCCCGCAGGCCCTGCAGCTCGCTCTCTAGCGCCTTGCAGCGACCTCGGACATCAGCCACCTCCCCCAAGGCGGCGTCGCGAGCAGCCTTCACCCCAAGGACAGCTTACCTCTCCTCGCCGCAAGCCGTCGAGGCCTGGACCAGCGCCGCCTGAATCGAAGCGTCGGAGCGAATCCAGCCAGAAGCCAGCTCCAGACGCCCAGCCACTAAACAAGGGTCAGCGCCCAGAAGATCCTGCCGCAGACGGTCCAGTTCGGCAGTAGCACGATCCAGAATAGTAGGAGGAGTCGGAGAAGCAGCAGTCGGTGGAGTAGGAGGAGAAGACAGCAGCATGACCACAGTATCCTGAGGTGGAGCCTGCTACGCCCCAACGGCTGTGGTGGCGGCATTGGGCAAGGGCACCTCGGGAGTCGCTTGGGCCGTGGGGGCTGATTTCGCCCCAGCCGGCTCGGCCAGGCCTCGCGAGGATGCCCGGGCAGGAGAGGCCCGTGCGTCACGGTCACCTTCTTTCGCGGGCAGAGGCGCTGCCCGGATGGAACCTCAGGAGCTCCCTTCAACTTCTTTGCTGCGGGCGCCAGCCTAGCCAGGAGATACGAACATCAAGCCTCAGCAATAGAACAAGGAATAAGACAGGAATCAAGCACTTACAGGTCGTCGCTCGCGAGCTCGAGCAGCCTCCGGCCGTACTTGAAGCCCGAGAGCTGGCTGCAAGGATCAGCCTCAAGGAGCTCGGGAGCAGGAGGCGCGTCTGCGGATCGCCTCGGGGCCGGGGCAGACCCGCGGGGGATCAGCCCGGTCCTGTCCTTCTTCGGGATCGAGGGTAGGCTCCCGCCGCCCTACTCGTTGTCATCATCGTCGTCATCACTCGGAGAAAGGCGGAGAGCGCGGGACCTACGCCGAGGGGGGGCCCTAGACTCTCCGTCGGTCGCCTCGGAGTCAGGCCCTTCTTCCCGCTCCCTTTCTTCCTTCTCTTCGCTGGAGTTGCCGGAGGACACGTCCACCGGGTCCTCGGGAGCCTCCGCTGGCACGGCCCGTCCTTGTTGAAGACGGGCATGGACTCCACTACCTGCTCCTAGTCGTCGCGAAGGAACAGGGGCGTAGGAGCACCCTCCAACCTCGCCACGTCGCCCCCGACCAAAGACTGGAGGACCACAGCCAGATCCTCGTCGGCCAAGACCACGGGGCTCGGGTGGGGCCTCCACATCGGAAGTGAGTACTGACGAAGCGGAGCCAGCTGGTGCTCCAGGAATTCCCTCAGCAGCGATGCGCCAGTCAGCTTCGCCGCCGCCATGTTGGCTGGCCTCAGATCCGCGTCCATCTTCTCCAACACCAGCCTCGCGCGAGGGTCCACGAGCTCCACTCGAGACCAGTCGTTGGAGCTCGTGGGGTGCCCTGTGGGCAAGATCAGCCGAGGGTGGATGCGTCCAACATCTACCAAGACCCACTTGCTCCTGAAGCCCTCAAACCTCTTCCCGGGGTTCGAAATACCGATGGAGCTACCGTACGCGAGAAGCTCGCGCATGCAGAGACGGGACCACAAGAGGTCCGGAGGGAGAAGTAGTGGCGCAGCAAGGCCACTGAGGGCTGCACCCCTACGTGGGCCTCACAATAGCAGCCGAAGGTTGCCAGAAGAAGGACAGAGTTGGGGTGGAGATGCAGAGATTGTAGCTTGTAATGGCGGAGGACAGAGAAGAAGAACTCAGAGAAGGGAGGCACCAGACCGGCAACAATGGCGCTCACAAAGAGCAGATAGAAGGTGCTCCCTTGGCCCTCAGGGAGGGCAGAGCCAGCCTTGAACACCTTTGCCCCGTCGATGCCCTGCGCCGCCGCCATCTGGCGCACCCGGGCAAGGCTTGCCTCCGACACGTTCGGTGAGTCCAAGGAAGATGAATACCAAGCTCCAGCCGGGGCCTAGCGAGGCGCCATGTCTTGCTGGGGCGCGCGGTCGGAGTAGATCTGGAGATTTCGGAGGCAGGAAGGAGAGGCGCAAGAAAGGGGATCTGAGCAGCAACCGGAGAAAGCAAAAGAAGCAAAGCCTAGACAGACGCCGCTCCTTTATCAACTCGCGCGGTTGCTGAGGCACCCATGTCGAATCAACCGCCACGTGGCGCCCAAGGCCGCAGGCTGTAAGGGCCCGCGGCGCTTCGCACTTGCCCTTTCACCTCTCTGCTCGGCCAAGTTCGGGCGTGCCTTGGGCCCGGGGGCTACTGTCGGTGTTCTGGGAACGGGGGTCCCCAGACTTGCCTGCTTGCGGCCTGCAGCGTGGTTAAAAGGGGGCCCAGCACGACCCATCTTCATAAACACAAGCTCAAGACCCTCGCGAGGGGCCAAGCCTCGCGGGGTGGACGACAAGGAGCTTCCTCAGGCACGGCCTCATCAGGCTAGCTCACGAGGAGGCGGAGAGATCAAGGCGGGGTACCTCACGAGGTGCCCATGACACAAGCCATGACGACCAAGGGCGCCAGGCAGGCGCCAGTCCGTGCAGTGTCCTCCTTTCCTCTTTGGTGCAAAGGGAGTAAGCGCAGGCGAGAGCATCAAGTAAAGGCATCCATTTCGGTGCAACAAGACCAAGACCAGCCCAACGGTAGGAAGGAAGTCATTGTGGAGCCCAAGCAGGTGTCACCACCAGAGCCTTTGGCAGGCGAGGATCAACTTTAGTCAGGATAAGTGTACCAGATGTTCCCCTTCAAAATGGCTAATTGTTGGCGCCCTTCCCGCTCAATATTTGGGAAGAGGCCCAGGGCCTTTGCCTATAAATAGGACTAGCCACCCCCAAGGTAGGGGGATCGATCCAGAATCCAGGAGCTAGAATCAAGTAGCATCATAGCGAGATAGAAGGGCAACTGAACTCCTCCTAGCAGTTCACCGCCCCAGCCAAGAACAGGCCCTCGCGAGGCTGTTCTTCCTTGTATTGTTCATCATCATCAGTCCTAGAGGCAATCCACCACACCACAAACTAGAGTAGGGTATTACACCACAATGGTGGCCCGAACTAGTATAAACCTTGTGTCTCTTGTGTTGTTCCTTTCGTAGTTTAGGTCCTAGCAAGGCGGCGGGGTGCAGGTAGGTAGAGGGCGAAATCTCCGTGCGCACCCCAGTGTTCGAACCTCAAGGGTCTGCCGGAACCCGAAATCCGACTGAGGGAGTCCTGGACTAGGGGGTGTCCGGACAGCCGGACTATCATCGTCCGCCGGACTCCAAGACTACGAAGATACAAGATTGAAGACTCCGTCCCGTGTCCGGATGGGATTTTCCTTGGCGTGGAAGGCAAGCTTGGCGATACGGATATGTAGATCTCCTACCATTGTAACCGACTTTGTGTAACCCTAGCCCTCTCCAGTGTCTATATAAACCGGAAGGCTTTAGTCCGTAGGACACAACAACCATTACAACAATCATACCATAGGCTAGCTTCTAGGGTTTAGCCTCCTTGATCTCGTGGTAGATCCACTCTTGTACTACCCACATCATCAATATCAATCAAGCAGGAGTAGGGTTTTACCTCCATCGAGAGGGCTCGAACCTGGGTAAAAACATCGTGTCCCTTGTCTCCTGTTACCATCCGCCTAGATGCACAGTTCGGGACCCCCTACCAGAGATCCGCCGATTTTGACACCGACATTGGTGCTTTCATTGAGAGATCCCCTGTGCCATCACCGATAGGAAGGATGCCTCCTCCCGTCTTCAAGGATGGTATTTTCGCCAAAGGAGCCTTGGCCGCCGGCCAAACTGTCCGGCTAGGTGGTTTTCTTATGACCGCCTGTCCGGCCACCGCTTCGACAATGACCTCTCAAGTCGTAAAAGCAATCTTCATGCCAGCTCAGAATTCGCCGAGCGGCTGGATCCAATAGAGCTCTCGTCCGTAAACGAGCTCTTGGATCGCATCGCCGCCCTAGGAGTCGCTACAGACTACAATCAGATTGGGCTTAAAACCGATCTGAGAGAGATTAACTCTCCCAGGTCACCCACCACATTGCAGTGGTAGAGGAACAATGCGGCGACTCTTCTCCTGTATTGAAAACTAGTCATGTCCAGGCTGCCGAACCCTCCATGTTGGATTCCCGCGGAGGGACGGACTTCGATCAAGCACTGAACCTAAAGTTAGGCATTGGACCGGACTCGTTGGACAACGTTCCACTTTCCAAGCTTCCAAATTCAGAAACTTCTCGGCCCTTGAGCCTTGAGATGGGTAGGGTTCCGGACTCAATTCCACCCACCCGCCCAGACATATGCGATCTATCTCTAATCCGGCAAGAGCCTGCTGAAACAATACATCATTACTGGGCCAGATTCCTCCTGGTTATGGACAGGATAAAGGACTACCGAGAGGAAAACGCAATCTCAATCTTTTGCAATAATTGCACGGACGATGGAATCTTGAACGCCATCAGCCGTCGTGAAGTTACACGCTTCGCCGACCTGGCATCCATAGTACGGAAGTACTGTGCGATGGAGAGTTTCCAGAAAACCGA
This sequence comes from Triticum dicoccoides, assembly GCF_002162155.2. Lineage (NCBI taxonomy): Eukaryota > Viridiplantae > Streptophyta > Magnoliopsida > Poales > Poaceae > Triticum > Triticum dicoccoides. Next base: position 255,855,203 of record NC_041385.1, read on the forward strand.
AATTAACTTTTGGGACAATCCGGCCCCGAATACAACCCCAGTCCGCAACAAAAGGGTGCATTACACTCAGGCACCGGGTACAAAAACCAAAAAGCAAAAACCCCATAATGGGCATGGAACCGTACTGGAGGGGTGGCTTAGCGGACCCTGTAAAATTCACAGTACAGAGGGCACCACCCCAACACATAGCCTTCGAGCATGTTGGATATTACGGCAGGTGGCCAAAAGTGGCGAGAAGCTTCTAGCCCCGGAAAACCACTCCAACAATACCGGTACGGTATCAACAGTCTTCGAGACCTTCGCATCAAATAATATGCGGCAACGAACAATCCGCAGCCTCGCCGAAGTCTACCAAGTAGCAACAAAAAATCCATGGAGCGACACAACCATCACCTTCAACGCCAACGACGAACCTAAATTCCAAACAGCCCGAGCACCAGCCGCACTGGTACTTAGTCCAATAGTGGTCGGCTTTCGACTCACAAAGGTCCTCATGGATGGCGGCAGCGGATTAAACCTCATCTACGAGGAAACTCTTCAAAAAATGGAAATAGACTGGAGCCGCATTGAGCGAAGCAGCACAACCTTCAGAGGAATAATCCCTAGCCGGGAAGCGCGCTGCACCGGAAAAATCACACTCGATCTGGTGTTCGGCTCGCCGGACAATTACAGATCCGAAGAAGTCACGTTCCAGGTGGCCCCGTTCAACAGCGGATATCACGCTATATTAGGACGAGAGGCATTCACAATTTTTCAAGCCGTACCCCACTACGGGTACTGAAGCTCAAAATGCCTGGGCCCGGCGGAATAATCACTCTCGTTAGCGATCCGGACATAGCACTCCGCGCCGAAAACAAGACAGCCGCATTAGCCCTGGAGGCACTATCCGAAGCCCTAGCGGTAGAAGAACTCACCGCGCTACGCTCTACTGTGAATAGAGACGATGTGATACTCGATAAGAGATCCAAATCCACCTCCTTTAAACCAGCGGACGAAATAGTAAAATTCCAGGTCCATCCAACGGACCCGACAAAGACGGCTTCCATCGGGGCACAGTTGAATCCTCATGTAGACGCCGCACTGCGAGAATTCCTTCGGGAAAATTGGGACATTTTCGCCTGGCACCCTTCGGATATGCCTGGAATCCCACGCAGATTGGCAGAACACAGCCTAAATATCCTAAAAGGATTCAAGCCAGTCAAACAGGCTCTTCGACGATTTTCCGAACCCAAAAGACAGGCAATGGGAGAAGAGCTAGCCAAACTATTGGAAGCCGGATTCATCAGAGACATCAAACATCCGGATTGGCTAGCAAACCTGGTAATGGTACCAAAGAAGGACAAATCCTGGCGCCTATGTGTCGATTTTAAATACCTCAACAAGGCCTGCCCAAAGGATCCCTTCCCCCTCCCCCGCATCGACCAGATAATCGACGCTACCGCAGGACACGATTCACTGTGCTTCCTCGACGCATACTCCGGCTACCATCAAATCAAGATGGCGGAAGCAGACCAAGCCACAACGGCATTCATCACTCCATATGGACCATTCTGCTTCAACACGATGCCCTTCGGACTTAAAAATGTCGGCGCAACATATCAGCGCATTATTCAAACATGTCTGGCCACCCAGATCGGCAAAACAGTAGAGGCATACTTAGACGACGTAGTCGTCAAAACCAAACACGTCGAAACTCTAGTAGACGACTTGAGGCTCACATTCGACAACCTCAGAGCATATGACATCAAGCTGAATCCGGAAAAATACGTTTTCGGCATACCAGCCGGAAAGCTCCTGGGCTTCATTGTATCCGGTAGAGGAATTGAAGCAAACCCAGCCAAAATCCGAGCCCTGTCACAGCTAGATATTCCAAAAGACCTCAAACAAATACAAAAATTGACTGGATGTGTGGCGGCTCTAAGCCGCTTTATCTCCCGTCTAGGAGAAAAGGCATTGCCCCTCTATCGCCTCCTTAGGCGCACCGAACACTTCAAGTGGACGGATGCTGCCACTGCCGGACTCGAAGAAATAAAAGCCATATTGGCAACAAATCCGTTCCTGGCTGCGCCCAACCTGGGCGAACCAATGTTGTTATACATCGCGGCAACACATCAAGTTGTAAGCGCAGTACTCGTCGTCGAATGAGAGACAGAAGGGCATAAATTCCCTCTTCAAAAACCAGTGTACTACGTATCCACTGTGTGAACCCCCTGCAAGTCCCGTTACCCGCACTATCAAAAGATAGCGTATGCGGTGTTCATGGCATCCAGGAAGCTCCGACACTACTTTCAAGAGTGTTCGATAACTGTGGCCTCCGAAGTACCCCTCAACGACATTATAAACAACCACGACGCGACGGGCAGGATTGCAAAATGGGCCATTGAGCTCTTACCATTAGATATAACTTACAAACCTCGGCGAGCTATAAAGTCACAAGTTTTGGCTGACTTCGTCGCTGAATGGACCGAAGCCGAACTCCCTAAAGAGTACGGCTCATACTCCAATTGGATTATGCACTTCGACGGCTCTAAAATGTTGGCCGGATTGGGGGCTGGCATCGTATTGACGTCCCCAACCGGGGACACAGTCCAATACGTACTTCAGATAATGTACACGGACTCCAACAACGCAGCCGAATACGAGGCCCTTTTACATGGCCTCCGGATGGCAATCTCCATGGGCATTCAACGCCTGGAGGTGCGCGGGGATTCAAACCTTGCAATATCCCAAATAAATGGAGACTTTGATGCCAAGGATCCGAAAATGGCAGCATATCATAACGTTGTCCTAAAAATGTCAGCTCGGTTTGACGGACTTGAATTCCACCACGTAGCCAGGGATAATAACCAAGCGGCCGACGTATTGGCACGCATCGGCGCAAAACGTGACGCTGTCCCTCCAAACATCTTCCTGGAACGGCTGTTTAAGCCATCCGTACTATGGGAAGAGGAGTCCGGAAATAACAAACCGAAAGAGCCGCACCAACCGACACAGAGCAATCTGACATAACCAGCGATTCAGCCGACGAAATAACACCTTCAGCCCACGACATAATGGCAGTAATCGCCCCATGGACAGAGCCATTCCTAGCCTACTTGCTTAGGCAGGAACTTCCCAAAGACCAAAATGAGGCCCGCTGCATAGTCCGGCAATCTAAAGCCTACAAGGTCCATGCGGGAAAACTCTATAAGAAAAGCACAACCGGAGTCCTTCAAAGGTGTATCTCCGAAGAAGAAGGGCGAAACCTTCTGGCTGAAATTCATGCCGGACTAGGCGGACACCACGCAGCAGCTCGGGCCCTTGTAGGAAAGGCATTCCGTACAGGATTTTATTGGCCGACGGCCCAGGCAGATGCTCAGGACTTAGTCCGAAGATGCGTCGGTTGTCAGCTCTTTGCTAACCAGAGCCATATGCCACCCACCGCCCTCAAAACTATACCCATTACCTACCCGTTCACGGTCTGGGGGCTTGACATGGTTGGACCCTTAAAGGGGGAACCCACAAGCAAAGGTACCTATTGGTCATGGTGGATAAATTCACCAAATGGATAAAGGCCAAGCCAGTTAAAACGGCAGAGTCCGGACCAGTGATAGACTTCATATCCGGGGTAGTACACCGTTATGGTGTCCCCCACAGCATCATCACCGATAACGGCACGAACTTCATGACCGATGAGGTTAAATCATGGTGCAAAAATATGGGCATTAAGCTCGATTACGCTTCAGTCTATCATCCTCAAACCAACGGTCAAGTGGAACGAGCGAACGGTCTAATAATGAGCGGCATCAAACCCAGACTAGTGTGGTCACTTACGAAACCTGACACGCACTGGGTAGAGGAGCTCGACTCCGTACTCTGGGGGCTGCGGACAACGCCCAACCGTACTACCGGATTCACACCATTCTTTATGGTATACGGCGCAGAGGCAGTTCTGCCTAGTGACATCATTCATGACTCACCTCGAGTGCGCATGTACGAAGAAAGAGAAGCCGAGCTAGATCGGTAGGACAGCCTGGACGCACTGGAGGAAGAACGCGACGTCGCCAAGGCTCGTTCCGCATTCTATCAGCAGCAGACTCGAAGATATCAAAGCAGAGAAGTACGGGCCAAGACTTACAACATTGGCGAACTAGTTCTATGCCCGCCGGACAAGAAAAAGGACAAACTCAAGCCCAAATTGGAGGGCCCTTTCATTATCAATCAAGTCCTGATTGGCGGAGCGTACCATCTACGAAATGCGTCGGACAACCGGCTCGAGCCGAACCCATGGAACGCAGCCCGCCTCCGAAGATTCTATGCCTAGCGTCGGACTAAGAGTTCGTCCCCTTCCCCCGTCCAAACTTTTACATTGCAGCTGTCTTTTGTTTCTCTTTCTTCTCTCAACCCTTTTTCTAAAAAGCCCTTAAAGGCCTACTTGCGCATTGTTCGCACTCACTTGATGTGCCATCCGCACTCATTATACCTGGGGGCTTCTTTACCAGAAGCTTAATTATAAGGGCTTCATGCCCAGCACATGTGTCAAGCTTCCACATGTACCTTTTATTCACCATTATATGCATCGATATGACTTAAGTTTTGGCCAAGCTGGGTTGCCTGGCTCCTGTGCTTACCCCTACGTTCCCGATTGTTCGGCTAGGAGGTAAAGGGAGCACCTCTGCGATTGTTACTGCCGGGTCAGCCGTATGTGTACCTCAGACTGGGTGAAGCCGAAAGCTAGCGTTCTTAAGGGAATATTCGGTCGGTGACTTGAAAGATGATTTTTTACCTACTTATTTATCTGCCCCCAGATGTTTTTCTGCTCTTTTCGCAGTCCGGACATGCACTTTAGGGCATGCCTCCTAGGGAAAGGAACCCTTAACGGAACTATTCTCCCTGGAAGATGTTTCTTACTAACCATGTAATATAACATAACTAGTTGGGCACTTGTCTGATAAAGCATTAATGACCCCTACGCCTGGTCTCCATGCATACCCCGGTTGTTTCTTAACCGAGAAGGTATTCAGACACACTCCGGACTATAGGGTCCCGAGGTTGAAGCGAAAAGGTCGGCAAAGACAAACGATCTAGAATCCGGCTAGAATGCATTTCACATGTCATTTTAAAATACATTGTCAAATCTACTGACTGTATTCCTCCTCAATCCCGTCTAACAGGCTGTCTAATTTACAGTCCCGTTGGGAAAATTTAGCGGCCAACTCTACTTGGTCGTATACTAAACTCACAGGGATCTCCTTCCCATCGGGCCCCACAGGTCCGACCTCGGCCATGTGGTTGGGATCCGCCTTCTTGTACTGCGTCTTCACCATGGCCCAAGCCTCCCTGGCACCTTGGCGGCAGGCCGAAATCTTCCATAAACGGAAGCGCTGCCGCACTCCCTGAAGCTTCTCCGCAAGCTCCCCAAAGCCCTCGGGTAGGGAGAGGGCTGGCCATAAAGCCTGGACGACGCCGCTCATTGCCTGCCGAACTCGTTCGAGCAGCTGCAACAGCTCGGGAAGTTGATCACCCGTTGATACGGGCATCTCCTCCGCAGGGCGACCTGTGAGTATACCTACAAGATGTATTTTGTCAATTGACTTCCTCGCCGAACTCTTCTTTTCAAAGGAGTCCGCTCAAGCACTTACTATAGATGCCGTGACGAAGCCGCTCAGTCTCCTTAACGGAGCTGGACAGCTCGGCCCGAACACCTTTCAGCTCTTCTCCGAGCTGGGCGTGGGCATCCTGGAGCTTGTTCCTTTCCTGCTGCACCCTATTCAGCACCCTCTCGCCGGCCTTCAGCTGGCGCAGTAGTTCTTGCCTATCCGGATCTTGTCCGGTAGCACCTGCAACGTCATTATTAGACTTGCACGCACGCCGCACACCACTTATCTTTTTAGAATAATGTGTTACCAGGAGGGGTCTCTGTGTTTCCTCCTGCGGCAGCAAGTGCGGCCTCGAGTTGGGCCTTGCACTCTTGCAGCTCCTGAGACAGTTGGGTATTCTTCTCCGTAAGATCCTGCGTTTCAAATGATCCTTAAATCAGTTAATATAACTACTTTAAGTCTCGGGGGCTACTGGCATATACAACTATTAAATTCTCTTACCCGTATGTCTTTTACATACTGCTCCGTGGCTCTGGTAAAACCATCTTGAGCCGCACAGAGGTGCGCGTCCCCCACGTTAAAGGCATTCAACGCCTCAGGGGAGAAGCACGCGCCATGAAATACTGTCCGGCGGCGCCTGTGGTTCATGGCGCTCTCCACCTCAGACTTGGTGGCGGACAGTCTGTCGGCATCCTCCGTTGGAGGAGTGTCCGGCTCGCGCCTTGCGCTCGCCTCCCCCTCCAGACCAGGTGCTGGAGCCTGGCTGGTAGAGGTTGGATTGGCAACCTCTACGCCCGCAGTCCGGCGGGCGCTTTTTCTCCTACAAAAGTCATGAGCACTCAAACGCTTCCTAGGAACGTTGCTCCAAATAATTAACTGTGAGCTATACCTTTGCGGCGACGTTTCAGTCCGTGCCGCGCTCCTCTTCCGCCTACTAGTCCGGACTGGCCTTTGTTGGTCAGCCGCCGCGGGCTCGGCTTCCCGCCTTGAGGATGCTTCCTGCAAAACACCATCGCATGCGAAGGTCAGAAATGAGCAAGGAAGAGATAATGGTGTCCGGAATTCGGTCACAATCACCTGGGAAGCCGGATATAGTCCGGGGTAGTCAGCCATAATGGCGACTAAAGAATTATCCATGCTGAGCTGGTGGAACACCCCGTCGATTAGCTCCACCTTTATGTCTGGATCCTCTTCGGAGGCCGGATCCTGGGATCTCTCTGGATCCTCGGGTTGCGGAGCTGGACTTAGCATGTCCTCCACAACCCGACGCAGCTCCTGCGTTGAAAACATGATATAAGAAATTTAAACTTTGAAAGCATGGGTCGGGCCCGTAAAGTGTTCGCTTACCAAACGCCAAGGGTTATTCATGGAGAACCCATTCAACGGGTTCGTCTGGAGAAAGTCCTCCTTCTCCCCCTTGTACAGGCCGGACAGGATCTTCACCAGATCCTCGGCCGAATCCGGTCCTTTGCGGCCATGACGGGTGGCATCGTCCTCCCCGTTGAAATCCCACATGAGGTGGCCCCTGTATTGCAGTGGCTGCACCCCCCGCGTAATGCATGTTGCCATGACTCCAATCATGGTCAACCCGGAACGGGCCAGTAATCTTATCCGGCCCATCAAATAATGGACGCTCTTGTCTTCCTCCAGTTGGGGGCTCCGCGGACGCCAACTAAGGCGTTTCTTCAGAGGAGCATTACTGAACTCCAGGAGGCCGATCCGAACAGGGTCCGGCAGCGGAGCGTCTTCTATGTAAAACCATTCCGAAGGCCAGTCTTCGGACGCCTTCTTAGGGGTACCGGATGGATATCCGGTCCCGGCAATGCGCCATATTTCGGCGCCGCCCACTTGATATATGGACCCCTCGTGAGAACGGGGTACAAGGCAGAACAACCTCTTCCACAGTGCAAAATGGGGCTCAACGCCCAGGAATAGCTCCCAAAGAGCTACGTAACCCGTGATATGCAGGATAGAGGCGGGCGTAAGGTGATGGAGCTGGAGTCCGTAGAACTCCAGGAGCCCGCGGAGGAACGGATGTATAGGAAACCCAAGCCCCCTTATCAGATAGGGGACGAAGCATACCCGCTCCCCTTTGTTGGGACTTGGGGTAGCCTCCGCTTGCTTCCCACCTTGGTAGGTGGCCAACCCGGCTCGGACCGGGACCATGAAGGCCGGAGGGAGATATCCCTTGGCTTGGAGCGTCACCAGCTCGTTGTGTGGGACAGAACATCTCCTCCAATCTCCTGTCGGAGGGCTGGGAGCGCGAGAAGAGGAGCCGCGTCGATAGTCCATGATAGAATGGATTCTTGGTCAGAAGCGCTCCGATGAGTACTCGCGGAAGGAAGATGGTGTGATTTGGATCTGGATTCTTGCCTCTCTTATAGGCAGATTATTTGCACAGCTAGGGGGTAAAACATAAAAGGTACCCTGGCTTTTCACATTCGTGCGACGCGTGGAAGATGGCCATTATTGGGCGTGGAAGCCAAGAAGCGCAACATTGATAAGGAAGCCGGACACTGTTCGGCAAACACACGGAATTTGGAGGAGAACCCGCCTTGCAACGCCGAAGACTATATACGGGCTGGACTTATCGTCATTGAAGCCTGGTTCGGGGGCTATTGAGGGAGTCCTGGACTAGGGGGTGTCCGGACAGCCGGACTATCATCGTCCGCCGGACTCCAAGACTACGAAGATACAAGATTGAAGACTCCGTCCCGTGTCCGGATGGGACTTTCCTTGGCGTGGAAGGCAAGCTTGGCGATACGGATATGTAGATCTCCTACCATTGTAACCGACTTTGTGTAACCCTAGCCCTCTCCGGTGTCTATATAAACCGAAAGGCTTTAGTCCGTAGGACACAACAACCATTACAACAATCATACCATAGGCTAGCTTCTAGGGTTTAGCCTCCTTGATCTCGTGGTAGATCCACTCTTGTACTACCCACATCATCAATATCAATCAAGCAGGAGTAGGGTTTTACCTCCATCGAGAGGGCCCGAACCTGGGTAAAAACATCGTGTCCCTTGTCTCCTGTTACCATCCGCCTAGACGCACAGTTCGGGACCCCCTACCCGAGATCCGCCGGTTTTGACACCGACACCGACACCGCAACTAACTCATTAGTCACAATGCTTGCAAGGCTTATAGTGATTAGTATTACCGAGAGGGCCCAGAGATACCTCTCTGAAACACGGAGTGACAAATTATAATCTCAATCTATGCCAACCCAACAAACACCTTCGGAGACACCTGTAGAGCACCTTTATAATCACCCATTTACATTGTGACATTTGGTAGCACACAAAGTGTTCCTCCGGTATTCGGGAGTTGCATAATCTCATAGTCTGAGGAACTTGTATAAGTCATGAAGAAAGTAGTAGCAATGAAACTGTAATGATCATAATGCTAAGCTAACGGATGGTTCATGTCCATCACATCATTCTCCTAATGATGTGATCCCATTCATCAAATGACAACACATATCTATGGTTAGGAAACACAACCATCTTTGATTAACGAGCTAGTCAAGTAGAGGCATACTAGGGACAATATGTTTTGTCTATGTATTCACACATGTACTAAGTTTCCGGTTAATACAATTCTAGCATGAATAATAAACATTTATCATGAAATAAGGAAATAAATAATAACTTTATTATTGCCTCTAGGGCATATTTCCTTCAGTCTCCCACTTGCACTAGAGTCAATAATCTAGATTATATAGTAATGATTCTAACACCCATGGAGTTTTGGTGCTGATCATGTTTTGCTCGTGGAAGAGACTTACTCAACGGGTCCGCAACATTCAGATCCGTGTGTATCTTGCAAATCTCTATGTCCCCCTCCGACAATTGATGACGGATGGAATTGAAGCATCTCTTGATGTGCTTGGTTCTCTTGTGAAATCAGGATTCCTTTGCCAAGGCAATTGCACCAGTATTGTCAAAAAAGATTTTCATTAGACGCGATGCACTAGGTATGACACCTAGATCGTATATGAACTCCTTCATCCAAACTCCTTCATTCGCTGCTTCCGAAGCAGCAATGTACCCCGCTTCACATGTAGATCCCGCCACGACGCTCTGCTTGGAACTGCACCAACTGACAGCTCCTCCATTCAATAAAAATACTTATCCGGTTTGCGACTTTGAGTCATCCGAATCAGTGTCAAAGCTTGCATCGACGTAACCGTTTACGACGAGCTCTTTTTCACCTCCATAAACGAGAAACATATCCTTAGTCCTTTTCAGGTATTTCAGGACATTCTTGACCGTTGTCCAGTGTTCCACTCCGGGATTACTTTGGTACCTCCCTACTATGCTTATAGCAAGGCACACTTCAGGTCTGGTACACGACATTGCATACATGATAGAACCTATGGCTGAAGCATACAAAATGACTTTCATTTTCTCTCTATCTTCTGCATTGGTCGGGCATTGAGTCTGACTCAACTTCACACCTTGTAACACAGGCAAGAACCCTTTCTTTGACTGATCCATTTTGAACTTCTTCAAAACTTTATCAAGGTGTGTGCTTTGTGAAAGTCCAATTAAGCATCTTGATCTATCTCTATAGATCTTGATGCCCAATATGTAAGCAGCTTCTCCGAGGTCTTTCGTAGAAAAACTCTTATTCAGGTATCCCTTTATGCTATCCAGAAATTCTATATCATTTCCAATCAACAATATGTCATCCACATATAATATTAGAAATTCTATAGAGCTCCCACTCACTTTCTTGTAAATACAGGCTTCTCCAAAAGTCTGTATAAAACCGTATGCTTTGATCACACTATCAAAGCATTTATTCCAACTCCGAGAGGCTTGCACCAGTCCATAAATGGATCGCTGGAGCTTGCACACTTTGTTAGCACCCTTTGGATCGACAAAATCTTATGGTTGCATCATATACAACTCTTCTTCCAGAAATCCATTTAGGAATGCAGTTTTGACATCCATCTGCCAAAATTCATAATATTAAAATGCGGTAATTGCTAACATGATTCGGGCAGACTTAAGCATCGCTACGGGTGAGAAAGTCTCATCGTAGTCAACTCCTTGAACTTGTCGAAAACCTTTCGCAACAAGTCGACCTTTGTAAACAGTAACATTACCGTCTGCGTCGGTCTTCTTCTTAAAGATCCATTTATTTTCTATGGCTTGCCGATCATCGGGCAAGTCCACCAAAGTCCACACTTTGTTCTCGTACATGGATCCCATCTCAGATTTCATGGCCTCAAGCCATTTCACGGAATCTTGGCTCATCATTGCTTCCTCATAGTTCGTAGGTTCATGATGGTCTAGTAACATGACTTCCAGAATGGGATTACCGTACCACTCTGGTGCGGATCTTACTTTGGAAGACCTACGAGGTTCGGTAGTAACTTGATCTAAAGTTTCATGATCATCATCATTAATTTCCTCACTAATTGCTGTAGGAATCACTGGAACTGATTTTTGTGATGAACTACTTTCCAACAAGAGAGAAGGTACAATTACCTCATCAAGTTCTACTTTCCTCCCACTCACTTCTTTCGAGAGAAACTCCTTCTCTAGAAAGGATCCATTCTTAGCAACAAATATTTTGCCTTCAGATCTGTGATAGAAGGTGTACCCAACAGTTTCCTTTGGGTATCCTATGAATACGCACTTCTCCGATTTGGGTTCGAGTTTATCAGGTTGAAGCTTTTTCACATAAGAATCGCAGCGCCAAACTTTAAGAAACGACAACTTTGGTTTCTTGCCAAACCACAGTTCATAAGGCGTCGTCTCAACGTATTTTGATGGTGCCCTATGTAAAGTGAATGCAGCCGTCTCTAAAGCATAACCCCAACGAAACCGGTAAATCAGTAAGAGACATCATAGATCGCACCACATCCAGTAAAGTACGATTACGACGTTTGGACACAGCATTTTGCTCTAGTGTTCCAGGTGGCACTAGTTGTGAAACTATCCCATGTTGTTTCAAATGAAGACCAAACTCGTAACTCAAATATTCTCCTCCACGATTAGATCGTAGAAACTTTATTTTCTTGTTACGGTGATTTTCCACTTCACTCTGAAATTCTTTGAACTTTTCAAATGTTTCAGACTTATGTTTCATCAAGTAGATATAACCATATCTGCTCAAATCATATGTGAAGGTAAGAAAATAACAATACCCACCACGAGCCTCAACACTCATTGGACCGCATACATCGGTATGTATTATTTCCAATAAGTCAGTAGCTCGTTCCATTGTTTCGGAGAACGGAGTTTTAGTCATCTTGCCCATGAGGCACGGTTCGCAAGCACCAAGTGATTCATAATCAAGTGATTCCACAAGTCCACCAGCATGGAGTTTCTTCATGCGCTTTACACCGATATGACCCAAACGGCAGCGCCACAAATAAGTTGCACTATCATTATCAACTTTGCATCTTTTGGCTTCAATATTATGAATATGTGTATCATCACTATCGACATTCAACAAAATTAGACCACTCATCAAGGGTGCATGACCATAAAAGATATTACTCATATAAATAGAACAACCATTATTCTCTGATTTAAATGAATAACTGTCTCGCATTAAACAAGATCCAAATATAATGTTCATTCTCAACGCTGGCACCAAATAACAATTATTCAGGTTTAAAACTAATCCTGATGGTAGATGTAGAGGTAGCATGCTAACGGCGATCACATCGACCTTGGAACCATTTCCCATGCGCATCATCACCTCATCCTTAGCCATTCTTCGTTTAATCCATAGCCCCTGTTTCGAGTTGCAAATATGAGCAACAGAACCAGTATCAAATACCCAGGCGCTACTACGAGCATTAGTAAGGTACACATCAATAACATGTATATCAAATATACCTTTCACTTTTTCATCCTTCTTATCCGCCAAATACTTGGGGCAATCCCGCTTCCAGTGACCAATCCCTTCGCAGTAGAAGCACTTAGTTTCAGGCTTAGGTCCAGACTTGGGTTTCTTCTCTTGAGCAGCAACCTTTTTGCCGTTCTTCTTGAAGTTCCCCTTCTTCCCTTTGCCTTTTTTCTTGAAACTAGTGGTCTTGTTGACCATCAACACTTGACGCTCCTTCTTGATTTCTACCTCTGCAACCTTTAGCATTGCGAAGAGCTTGGGAATAGTCTTGTTCATCCCTTGCATATTATAGTTCATCACGAAGCCTTTATAGCTTGGTGGTAGTAATTGAAGAACTCCACCAATGACACTATCATCAGGAAGATTAACTCCGAGCTGAGTCAAGAGGTTAAGGTACCCAGACATTCTGAGTATGTGTTCACTGATAGAACTATTCTCCTCCATTTTGCAGCTATAGAACTTGTTGGAGACTTCATATCTCTCAACTCGGACATTTGCTTGAAATATTAACTTCAACTCTTGGAACATCTCATATGCTCCATGACATTCAAAACATCTTTGAAGTCCCAATTCTAAGCCGTAAAGCATGGCACACTGAACTATCGAGTAGTCATCAGCTTTTCTCTGCCAGAAGTTCTTAATGTCTGTTATTTTATTGTGTTCCAAATCCCATACAAGTGTTGTACTACAGATGGAGTCCTACCGGACTACGGCATGCCAACCGTGCTAGACGTAGCATGACTACAACTCTGTTTCGTGTCCACCAAGAAATAGAGTTGTTTTGCCCTTTATATAGTACCAGCTAGTCATAGAATAGATGAGAGAGAGATCTCCACTAGATTAGCACGTAGAGGGTTTGTCCTCTCGTGTAATGTAATACTCCTCCCAATTATAGTGATATGCCTTCATGCGTTTCGAGGTTTTCTCCCGCAAGGGTTTCCACGTAAAAATCCGTGTCTCTCTATCTCGTTCTTTTCTCATTATTATCTAACAAGTGGTATACAGAGCTGAGGTTTATATATAAGATTTTTGGGACAAGAGAATTAGGGTTACGTGTGCCGCCGCACGTGTCTCAGGCGATCCGACGAATCCGAAGTCGGATTGATGTCTGCTGCTGCTGCCGCCACGAAGACGAGAATGACAGGACATCACAGCCACGTATTCCCGTCTACGTACATGCTTCAAGTTCCGAGGCAGCCGCAAGTATTTTTCACCGTGAAGCCAAATTGTGGAGTAGCGATCCGCCGAGTTGCTGTTGCTGCTCGTTCAAAGTCCCAAGGAGGTTTGCAAGTGCTGCTCAACGCACGTACAGGCTCCCGAGGAGCAAACCGATCCATCGGGTCACTGCTACTACTTGGAGACCGATTAGTACTTTGACTAGTACTAGTTCACGTGATCATACTGTAGCTGCTACTACTCCACATGTGGACGCCGAGGCTGATCTACAGATCAGTTTTTTGTTCCAGTGTTCAAGCTGCTACATCTCCACGTGAAGACCTAGTCAATCAATCTTTGGTATACTCGCTTCTAGTACGTGAGCAATTCGAACAAATCAGCTCGTTCTCCGAGAAAGTCCTCCGTGGTAGTACTACTGCTCATGTTCATCACTTGAAGGCTACAGTGCACGTTGATTATTGTGCAGTATACCCCGTTGCTCCCATAAACACAACCAAGTGCTATTTATCCTATTTTTCATCTGATCCGCATATTAATTCTGTCAAGAATTTTTTTCTATCGGCTTGTACTACTGTGTGAACAC
>NC_041385.1:255869423-255964017 GCF_002162155.2 Triticum dicoccoides
GATTTAATCCACTCATGGCATCCATGAAGTACGATGTTCCGCTGCTGAATCGTGACGCAAGGTTTACCCTATGGCAAGTCGAGATGCGAGTGTTGTTGGCGCAAGCCAATTATCAGGATGCACTCAGTTTTTCTTCAAGGTGGAGTTTTGAGGATTATGGCCCGTCAGGATAATGGATGCAATATTGCTGCAGTTATTTGAAGAACACAATTCAATTATCAAGAAAAAAGGGTATGGAGGAGGTAATGATTAAGCCTGTTGGTAGCCAGCATATACTCTATTCTCTCCATAGTATTTTGCTGTTATGCATGTGAAGGTTTTGTTTTGATATTCATGTTCGTGATGAGAATCAGTTGAGGCGCAAGAAGGAGATTGATTTGTTTCTGCTAGATACTACAACATTTAGCGTTGTTAAGTTTCAAGTGCAATTTAGTTGTCTTTGCTCTTTCAAGAGGGGTCTATTGCAGAGTTGAAACTCCGTTGCATGTTAAGATGGTTCCTTCATCCGACAGTTGTTCTACAAGGACAGTTTATGACCATGTCATGGATTTTTCATTAACCATTATAGGTCGGTAGTTTTGGGGTGCACGCGATGCCATCCGTACCATATGCTCTTGCATGAGTATTGTTTGCCGAGGTTTGTGCTTTCTGTTTTGAAGCACGTCCAGATTCCATGAGATGAGTTCTTCACAATGCGATGTGCACCAAGATGTCGCACTATGAGCTATGCGCTCGTTCAGGCACCACAAGAGATATGATGACTTATGTCATTTGGATTGAGCAGTTTCAGTTTTTTTACGTCAGTGGCACAGACTCAGACTTTTATTGGGAGACCAAGTTTTGTTAGTCTGCTTTGTTGATAGTTGTGCTATTTTCTGGAAGACCTACTGATTGATTTTCTCAATATGACTTCATGAGAAGTTTATTAGTCCTATGGGCGTTTCCAGGCACAAGGTTTACTTGTGATGACTTTAATTGAGGAGTTGATGCTATCTATGATTATTGTAAGGGATTTCGTCTCAAGGTGGAGCGTTATTTTATTGTGTTCCAAATCCCATACAAGTGTTGTACTACAGATGGAGTCCTACCGGACTACGGCATGCCAACCGTGCTAGACGTAGCATGACTACAACTCTGTTTCGTGTCCACCAAGAAAGAGAGTTGTTTGCCCCTTTATATAGTACCGGCTAGTCATAGAATAGATGAGAGAGAGAGATCTCCACCAGATTAGCACGTAGAGCGTTTGTCCTCTCGTGTAATGTAATACTCCTCCCAATTATAGTGATACGCCTTCATGCGTTCCATGGTTTTCTCCCGCAAGGGTTTCCACGTAAAAATCCGTGTCTCTTTGTCTCGTTTTATTCTCGTTATTATCTAACAACGTCGTCAGTAGCATCTGCAGTAGGCCTGTCACCCAATGGTGCTTCTAGGACGTAATTCTTCTATGCAGCAATGACGATAATCCTCAAGTTACGGACCCAGTCCGTGTAGTTGCTGCCATCATCTTTCAACTTAGCTTTCTTTAGGGATGCATTAATATTCAAAGGAACGGTAGCACGGGCCATTGATCTACAATAACATAGACATGCAAAATAACTATCAGGAGTAAGTTCATGATAAATTAAAGTTCAATTAATCATATTACTTAAGAACTCCCACTTAGATAGACATCCCTCTAATCATCTAAGTGATCACGTGATCCATATCAACTAAACCATGTCCAATCATCACGTGAGATGGAGTATTTTTCAATGGTGAACATCACTATGTTGATCATATCTACTATATGATTTACGCTCGACCTTTCGGTCTCCAGTGTTTCGAGGCCATATCTGCATATGCTAGGCTCGTCAAGTTTAACCCGAGTATTTCTGCGTGTGCAGAATTGGCTTGCACCTGTTGTAGGTGAACGTTGAGCTTATCACACCCGATCATCACGTGGTGTCTCGGCACGACGAACTGTAGCAACGGTGCATACTCAGGGAGAACACTTATACCTTGAAATTTAGTAGGGGATCATCTTATAATGCTACCACCGTACTAAGCAAAATAAGATGCACAAAAGATAAACATCACATGCAATCAAAATATGTGACATGATATGGCCATCGTCATCTTGTGCTCATGATCTCCATCACCGAAGCATCGTCATGATCTCCATCATCACCAGCGCGACACCTTGATCTCCATCGAAGCATTGTTGTCGTCTCGCCAACTATTGTTACTAAGACTACCACTACCATTTAGTGATAAAGTAAAACAATTACATGGCGATTGCATTGAATACAATAAAGCGACAACCATATGGCTCATGCCAGTTGCCGATATCTTTGTTACAAAACCTGATCATCTCATACAACAATTTATATCACATCATGCCTTGACCATATCACATCACAGCAAGCCCTGCAAAAACAAGTTAGACGTCATCTACTTTGTTGTTGCCAGTTTTCTGTGGCTACTACGGGCTTCTAGCAAGAACCGTTCTTACCTACGCATCAAAACCACAATGATTTTTCGTCAAGTCTGTTGTTTTAACCTTCAACAAGGACCGACCGTTGTCAAACTCGATTCAACTAAAGTTGGAGAAACAGACACCCGCCAGCCACCTTTGTGCAAAAGTACGTCAGTAGAACCAGTCTCATGAATGCAGTTATGTAATATCGGTCCGGGCCGCTTCATCCAACAATAGCGCCGAATCAAAGTAAGACGTTGGTGGTAAGCAGTATGACTATTATCACCCACAAATCTTTGTGTTCTACTCGTGCATATAACATCTACGCATAAAACTGGCTCTGATACCACTGTTGGGAACACAGTAATTTCAAAAAAATTCCTACGATCACGCAAGATCTATCTAGGTGATGCATAGCAACGAGAGGGGAGAGTGTGTCCATGTACCCTCATAGACCGAAAGCGGAAGCGTTAAGTAACGCGGTTGATGTAGTCGAATGTCTTCGCGATCCAACCGATCAAGTACCGAACGCACGACACCTACGCGATCTAGACATGTTCAGCTCGGTGACGTCCCTCGAACTCTAGATCCAGCTGAGACCGAGGGAGAGTTCCGTCAACACGACGGCATGGTGACGGTGATGATGAAGTTACCGGCGTAGGGCTTCGCCTAAGCACTACGACGATATGACCGAGGTGGAAAACTGTGGAGGGGGGCACCGCACACGGCTAAAGACCAACTTGTGTGTCCTTAGGGTGCCCCCTCCCCCAAATATAAAGGAGGGAGGGAGGAGGATGCCGGACAGGGGAGGAGGCGCGCCATGGGGGGCAATCCTACTCCAAGTAGGAATCGGCCCCCCTTTCCTATTCTAACAAGGAGAAGGGGGAAGGAGGGGGAGGAGAGAAGGAAAGGGGACGACCCCCCTAGTCCAATTCGGTTTGGGCTAGGGGGGCGCGCCACACCTTGGCCTGCCTCCTCTCTTCCACCACTTGGTCCATGAGGCCCATTAACCCCCCGGGGGGTTCCGGTAACCCCCCGGTATTTCGAAAAATACCCGATACACCTCGGAACATTTCCGGTGTCCGAATATAGTCTTCCAATATATCAATCTTTATGTCTCGACCATTTCGAGACTCCTCATCATGTCCGTGATCTCATTCGAAACTCCGAACAACCTTCAGTACATGAAATCACATAAACTCATAATACCAATCGTCATCGAACGTTAAGCGTGCGGACCCTACGGGTTCGAGAACTATGTAGACATGACCGAGACACGTCTCCGGTCAATAACCAATAGAGGAACCTGGATGCTCATATTCGTTCCTACATGTTCTACGAAGATCTTTATCGGTCAAACCGCATAACAACATACGTTGTTCCCTTTATCATCGGTATGTTACTTGCCTGAGATTCGATCGTCGGTATCATCAGACCTAGTTTAATCTCGTTACCGGCATGTCTATTTACTCGTTCCATAATACTTCATCCCACAACTAACTCATTAGTCACAATGCTTGCAAGGCTTATAGTGATGAGTATTACCGAGAGAGCCCAGAGATACCTCTCCAAAACACGGAGTGACAAATTCTAATCTCGATCTATGCCAACCCAACAAACACCTTCGGAGACACCTTTAGAGCACCTTTTATAATCACCCATTTACATTGTGACGTTTGGTAGCACACAAAGTGTTCCTCCGGTATTCGGGAGTTGCATAATCTCATAGTCCGAGGAACTTGTATTAGTCATGAAGAAAGCAGTAGCAATGAAATTGTAATGGTCACAATGCTAAGCTAACGGATGGGTCATGTCCATCACATCATTCTCCTAATGATGTGATACCGTTCATCAAATGACAACACATGTCTATGGTTATGAAACATAACCATCTTTGATTAACGAACTAGTCAAGTAGAGGCATACTAGGGACAATATGTTTTGTCTATGTATTCACACATGTACCAAGTTTCTGGTTAATACAATTCTAGCATGAATAATAAACATTTATCATGAAATAAGGAAATAAATAATAACTTTCTTATTGCCTCTAGGGCATATTTCCTTCAATAGGGTCCTTCCCATTTGGAGAGGAGTTTTCCTGCAAAGAATCTGAAACGAGAGTTGTACAAAATAACATATTCTCCAACTTTGAACTCACACTTCTGGATTCTTTTGTCATGCCATCTTTTAACTTTTTCTTTGAATAACTTTGCATTTTCATAAGCTTGGGTTCTCCATTCATCTAATGAGCTAATATCAAATAGCCTCTTTTCACCAGCAAGTTTGAAATCATAATTGAGTTCTTTAATTGCCCAAAATGCTTTATGTTCTAACTCAAGAGGAAAATGACAAGCTTTTCCATAGACCATTTTATATAGAGACATACCCATAGGATTTTTATAAGCTGTTCTGTAAGCCCAAAGTGCATCATCTAATTTCATAGACCAATTCTTCCGGGACCTATTGTCAGTCTTTTGTAAGATTAGTTTTATTTCTCTATTGCTAAGTTCAATTTGACCACTAGACTGAGGATTATAAGGTGATGCAATTCTATGGTTAACATCATACTTAGCAAGCATTTTACGGAAAGCACCATGAATAAAGTGTGAACCACCATCAGTCATTAAATATCTAGGGACTCCAAACCTTGGGAAAATAACTTCCTTAAGCATTTTAATAGAGGTGTTGTGATCAGCACTACTGGTTGGAATAGCTTCTACCCATTTAGTAACATAATCAACAACAACCAAAATATGTGTATACCCATTAGAGGAAGGAAAATGTCCCATGAAATCAAATCCCCAAACATCAAATGGTTCAATAGCAAGTGAATAATTCATAGGTATTTCTTGACGCTTACTGATATTACCTATTCTTTGGCATTCATCACAAGATGAGATAAACTTACGGGCATCCTTGAAGAGAGTAGGTCAATAAAAACCAGATTACAATACCTTATGAGCGGTTCTGTATCCCACATGATGTCCTCCATAAGCCTTAGAGTGGCATTTCCATAGGATTTGTTCCTGTTCATGCTCAGGTACACAACGTCTAATAATACCATCTACTCCTTCTTTATAAAGACGTGGGTCATCCCAAAAGTAATGTCTTAAATCATAGAAGAATTTTTTTTTGTGTTGGTATGTGAAACTAGGTGGTATGTATTTAGCAACAATATAATTAGCATAGTCAGCATACCAAGGTGTACTATTAGAAGTATTTATTGCAGCTAGTTGTTCATCAGGAACGCTATCATTAATAGGTTGTGGGTCATCAAGAATAATTTCAAGCCTAGACAAGTTATCAGCTACGGGGTTCTCCGCCCCCTTTCCTATGAGTAATATGCAAATAAAATTCTTGTAGCAGTAGAATCCATCTAATGAGTCTAGGTTTAGCATCTTTCTTTTCCATAAGATATTTTATGGCAGCAGCATGATCGGTATGAACAATTACTTTAGAATCAACAATTTAAGATCTGAATTTATCACAAGCAAACACCACTTGTAAGAATTTTTTCAGTAGTAGCATAATTTCTTTGAGCACTGTCTAGAGTTTTACTAACATAATGAATAACATTCAGTTTCTTATCAACTCTTTGTCCTAGAATAGCACCAACATCATAATCGCTAGCATCACACATAATCTCAAAAGGCAAGTTCCAATCAGGTGGTTGAACAATAGGTACAGTAATTAAGGCTTTCCTTAGTGTTTCAAAGGCTTCTAAACAATCATCATCAAAAACAAAGGGAATGTCCTTTTGCAAAAGATTCGTAAGAGGCCTACAAATTTTGGATAAGTCTTTGATAAACCTCCTATGGAAACCAACATGACCAAGGAAACTACGAATAGCTTTGATATCTTTAGGGCATGGTATTTTCTCAATTGCATCAACCTTGGCCTTGTCCACTTCAATTCCTCTATCAGAAAATTTATGGCCCAAAACAATACCTTCGTTAATCATAAAGTGGCACTTCTCCCAATTCAAGTCAAGATTTGTTTGTTCACACCTATGCAAAACTCGATCAAGATTGCTTAAACAATCATCAAAAGACTTCCCATAAATGGAAAAGTCATCCATGAAAACCTCAACAATCTTTTCACAAAAATCAAAGAATATAGCAGTCATACATCTTTGAAAGGTAGTAGGTGTATTACATAAACCAAAAGGCATACGTCTATAAGCAAAAGTTCCAAAAGGACAAGTAAAAGTGGTATTTTCTTGATCAGGTTCTAAAACAGGTATTTGTGAAAAACCAGAATATCCATCAAGGAAGCAAATATGTGTGTTCTTAGATAATCTTTCTAACATTTGATCAATAAAGGGCAGAGGGTAATGATCTTTTCTAGTTGCTTTGTTTAATTTTCTATAATCAATTACCACCCTATAGCCTGTGACAATTCTTTGTGGAATGAGCTCTTTCTTATCATTAGGAACAACAATAATACCTCCCTTCTTAGGGACACAATGAACATGACTTACCCATATACTATCAGCTATAGGATAGATTATACCTGCTTCCAGAAGTTTCAATATTCCGTTCTTACCACTTCTTTCATCTTCAGATTTAACCGACATTGGTGATAAACAACGGGTTTAGCATCGGGTTCCATATTAATCTTGTGCTGACACAGAGTGGGACTAATGCCCTTAATGTCATCAAGAGTATATCTGATAGCAGCTCTGTGCTTCCTTAGAACTTTTAATAATCTTTCTTCTTCATGTTCTGAAAGGTTAGCACTAATAATAACAGGATATATCTTTTTCTAATCAAGGTAAGTATATTTCAAAGTGTCTGGCAATTGTTTTAGTTCAAACACAGGATCACCTTTAGGTGGAGGAGGACCTCCTAGAGTTTCAATAGGAAATTTTTTTAAGCAGAGGTTGTTGCTCGAAAAAGATTCTATCTATTTGATTTCTTTCATGCATATGAAAATCATTTTCATGGTCTAGCAAACATTGTTCCAAAGGATTAGTAGGAGGTACAACAATAGAAGCAAGACCAATAATTTCATCCTTACTAGGCAAATCTTTCTTATGAGGTTGTCTACTAAACTTGGAAAAAATTAAATTCATGAGATTCATCACCAAAGCTAACACCGACAATTTGTTTCTTACAATCTATTTGGCATTGATGGTGTTCAAGAAAGGTCTACCGAAGATAATGAGACAAAAGTCATCTTGTGGGGAGCTAAGAACAAGAAAATCAGTAGGGTATTTTATTTTCCCACACAAGCCTTCAACATCTCTAAGAATCCCAATTGGTGATATAGTATCTCTATTGTCAAGTTTAATAGTGACATCTATGCCTTCTATTTCAGTAGGTGCTATTTCATTCTTAATTTCTTCATATAGGGAAAAAGGAATAGCACTCACACTAGCACCTAGGTCACATAACCCATGATAACAGTGATCTCCTATCTTAACTGAGACAACAGGCATGCCAACAACTGGTCTATGTTTATCCTTTTTATCAGGTTTGGCAATTCTAGAAGCTTTATCACAGAAGTAAATAACATGCCCATCAATATTATCGACTAAGAGATCTTTAATTATAACAACACTAGGTTCAACTCCGATTTGTTCATCTAGTTTTGGTGTTCTAACATAACTTTTGTTAACCACAGTTGAAGCTTTAGCATGTTCCTTCATCCAAACAGGGAAAGGTGGTTTTCAATATAAGTTGTGGGAACAACTGGATCAACATTGTAAACGATAGTTTCTTCTTTAGCTTTTACCGGTTCTTTAACTTCTTCTTTAATAGGTGGATGATATTTAAACCACTTCTCCTTAGGGAGATCAACATGAGTAGCAAAAGATTCACAAAAGGAAGCTACTATCTCAGAGTCAAGTCCATATTTAGTGCTAAACTTTTGAAAAGCATCGGTATTCATAAAAGATTTAACATAATCAAACTTAGGTTCAATACCTGACTCTTTACCTTCATCGAGTTCCCAATCTTTAGAGTTTCATTTAATTCAATATTATTTTTCATAAAAGAATTTTTCATAAAAGAACCAGTACAAGAAGTATCGAGCATGGATTGATCATTACAAGAAAGTCGAGCATAAAAATTATGAATAATAATTTCTCTTGAGAGCTCATGATTGGGGCATGAATATAACATTCACTTAAGCCTCCCCCAAGCTAGAGCGAGACTTTCGCCTTCACGAGGCCAAAAATTATATATATAATTCCGATCACGATGAACTAGATGCGTAGATATTTTTTTGATGAAATTCCAATTTCAACTGATTCCAGTTCCAAGATCCGATATCATCGCATAGCCTATACCATGTCAATGATTTTCCCTTCAAAGATAAAAGTAAAACCACCTTCTTAGCTTCATCTCCTGGCAAACTTGCGAGCTTAAACAATCCATAAATTTCATCCACATATATCAAGAGCATATCAGGATGTTTGGTTCCATCTCCTGCATAAGGATTAGCCAGCAGTTGTTCTACCATACCCGAAGGAATTTCATATTCAATATTTTCAGTAGGTGCAATAGATTGAGGGGCAACTAATTGTGGTTCCAGTCGAGGGGAAGATACCCTGAACAAACCCCTCAAAGGATTGTTTTCCATAGTAGCAAGTGACAATAAATTTCAGCACATAGTAATAATGTTTCCTTACCAATTTCCACTTACCAAGAGCGCTTCACTCCCCGGCAACGGCGCCAGAAAATAGCCTTGATGACCTACAAGTATATGGGGTCAATTGTAGCCTTTTTTGATAAGTAAGAGTGTCGAACCCAACAAGGAGCAGAAGGAAATGACAAGTGGTTTTCAGCAAGGTAATGTCTGCAAGTGCTAAAATTGTAAGTAGCGGAGTAGTTTGATAGCAAGATAATTTGTAACGAGCAAGTAACGATAGTTGTAACAAAAGTGCATCAAGGTATCCCAGTCCTTTTGAGGCAAAGGACATGCCAAAACGGTCTCTTATAATAAGCAAAGTGTTCTTGAGGGTACACGGGAATTTCATCTAGTCACTTTCATCATGTTGGCTTAATTCGTGTTTGTTACTTTGATAATTTGATACGTGGGTGGACCGGTGCTTAGGTGCTGTTCTTACTTGAACAAACCGCCTACTTAGGATTAACCCTCTCACAAGCATCCGCAACTATGAGAAAAGTATTAAGAATAAATTCTAACCATAGCATTAAACTTTTGGATCCAATCGGCCCCTTACGGAATAGCGCATAAACTGGGGTTTAAGCTTCTGCCACTCTCGCAACCCATCATATAATAACTACTCCACAATGCATTCCCTTAGGCCCAAATATGGTGAAGTGTCATGTAGTCGACATTCACATGACACCACTAAGAGAATGACAACATACATATCATCAAAATATCGAACACATATCAAGTTCACATGATTACTTGCAACATGATTTCTCCCGTGACCTCAAGAACGAAAGTAACTACTCACAAATGATAATCATGATCAAGATAAGAGGGGTATTAAATAGCATAATGCATCTGAACATACAATCTTCCACCAAATAAACCATATAGTAATCAACTACAAGATGTAATCAACACTACTAGTCACCCACAAGCACCCATCTATAGTTCCAATACAAAGATTGAACACAAGAGATGAAGTAGGGGTTGAGAGGAGTTGGTGTTGTTGAAGATGTTGATGAAGATAGCCCTCCCCAAGATGGGAGAGTTGTTGGTGATGATGATGACGATGATTTCCCCCTCCGGGAGGGAAGTTTCCCCGACGGAATCGCTCCACTAGAGGGCAAAAGTGCTCCTGCCCAAGTTCCACCTCGAGACGGCGATGCTTCATCCCGAAAGTCCCCCTATCAATTATTTTAGGTCAAAATGACCTATATACCTGAAGATGGGCACCAGAGGTGGGCCGAGGAGGGCAACACCCACCAGGGCGCGCTTGGGCCTCCTGGCGCACCCAGGTGGGTTGTGCCCGCCTGGTGGCCCCCCTCTGGTACTTATTTGCTCCAATAATTCTTAAATATTCCATAAAAATCCTCGTGGAGTTTCAGCTCATTTGGAGTTGTGCAGAATAGGTAGCTTGACGTAGCTTTTTCAGGTCCAGATTTCCAGCTACCAGAATTCCCCCCTTTGTGTATACCTTGCATATTATGAGAGAAAAGGCATTAGAATTACTCCAAAAAGCATTATTATGCAATAAAACATCATAAATAATAGTAGGAAAACATGATGCAAAATAGACGTATCACAAGCCTACTTCATCAACAACTCCATCATCACTACCTCCTAAGAAAGAGACATAAATACATGGGTATGGGCACTCCCCTTGGCAACTGCCAAGCTTGGGGGAGGTGCCCCGGTATCGTATCACCATCATACCTTTACTTTTATCGTTTTCTTATTTGGTCCTTTTGGTTATATCTTGATCTAGTAGAATTAAATTTTAGTATGATCTAGCTTTGAGTTTTGTTTAGAGATCTATCTATGTAATCGAGTCCGTGAGCTATATAATAATGAGTAGTTTCGAGTTGAGGGCTTTGCTTTCTTGCTATTATTTTAAGGGTATAAAAATAAGAAAAAGAGATAAAAAGAAATAAAAAAGGATCATGTATTGATCTTATGGAGAGTAATGACTTCACATATAAAGAGTATGATGAATAAAAATTGTTGAGAGTTGACAGAAATAGTTTTCGTCATTGTTGTAATTAATAGGAAGTAATAAAGAAAGAGAGGTTTTACATATAAATATACTATCTTGGACATCTTTTGTAATTGTGAGCACTCATTCAAATATGACATGCTAAAAAGTTGATGTTGGACAAGGAAGACAACATAATGGGTTATGTTTTCTTATATCCGAATAGAAGTTATATTGTCATGGATCCTCCAACATGTTGAGCTTGCTTTTCCCTCTTATGCTAGACAAATCCTTTGCACCAAGTAGAGATACTACTTGTGCATCCAAACGTCCCTTAAACCCAGTTTTGCCATGAGAGTCCACCATACCTACCTATGGATACCATACCTACCTATGGATTGAGTAAGATCCTTCAAGTAAGTTGTCATCTGTGCAAGCAATAAAAATTGCTCTTTAAATATGTATGATCTATTAGTGTGAAGAAAATAAGCTTTATACGAACTTGTGATATGGAAGAAATAAAAGAGACAGACTGCATCATAAAGTTCTTCATCACAAGCGGCAATATAAAGTGACGTTCTTTTGCATTAAGATTTTGTGCATCCAACTATAAAAGTGCATGACAACCTCTGATTCCCTCCGCGAAGGGCCTATCTTTTACTTTTATCTTCCACCCTTATACAAAAGTCATGGTGATCTTCACCTTTCCTTTTTACACTTTTTCCTTTTGGCAAGCACTATGTGTTGGAGAAAGATCCATATATATATATATATATATCCACTCGGATGTAGGTTATCATAAAGTATTATTGTTGACATTACCCTTGAGGTAAAAGGTTGGGAGGCGAAACTATAAGCATTTATCTTTTCTGTGTCCAATTGAAGCTTTGAACCCATAAATATCGCGTAAGTGTTAGGAATTGTGAAAGACTAAATGATAGTTGAGCATGTGGACTTGCTGAAAAGCTCTTAAATTGACTCTTACCGATGTTATGATAAATTGCAATTGCTTCAATGACTGAGATAATATTTTGTTGGTTTTCAATGAAGTTTTTGATTCATACTTTACCTTGTGAACGAATTGTTACTTTGGCATAAGAAATTATATGACATTATATGTTGTTGTTCTAAAGATGATCATGATGCCCTCATGTCCGTATTTTATTTTATCGACACCTCTATCTCTAAACATGTGGACATATTTTTCGATTTCGGCTTTCGCTTGAGGACAAGCAAGGTCTAAGCTTGGGGGAGTTAATACGTCCATTTTGCATCATGCTTTTATATTGATATTTATTGCATTATGGGCTATTATTACACATTATAGCACAATACTTATGCCTTTTCTCTCTTATTTTACAAGGTTTACATGAAGAGGGAGAATGCCGGCAACTGGAATTCTGGACTAGAAAAAGGAGCAAATATTAGATACCTATTCTACACAACTCCAAAAGTCCTGAAACTTCACGGAGAGTCATTTTGGAATTAATAAAAATATTGGGCGAAGAAAGCACCAGAGGGGGGCCACCAGCCATCCACAAGGGTGGGGGCGTGCCCTACCGCCTGGGTGCGCCCCCTGCCTTGTGGGCCACCTGGCAGGCCCCCGGCGCCCATCTTATGCTATATGGTGTGTTTTGACGTGGAAAAAATGAGAAGAAAGCTTTTGGGATGAAGCGTCGCCGTCTCGAGGCGGAACCTGTGCTGAACCAATCTAGGGCTCCGATGGAGTTGTTCTGCCGGGGAAACTTTCCTTCGGGAGGGGGAAATCAAAGCCATCGTCATCACCAACGATCCTTTCATCGAGAGGGGTTCAATCTCCATCAACATCTTCACCAACACCATCTCCTCTCAAACCCTAGTTCATCTCTTGTATCCGATCTCTGTCTCAAGACCTCAGATTGGTACCTATGGGTTGCTAGTAGTGTTGATTACTCCTTGTAGTTGATATTAGTTGGTTTATTCGGTGGAAGATCATATGTTCAGATCCTTAATGATAATTAATATTTCTTTGATTATGAACATGAATATGCTTTGTGAGTAGTTATGTTTGTTCCTGAGGACATGGGAGAAGTCTTGTTATAAGTAATCATGTGAATTTGGTATTCGTTTGATATTTTGATGAGATGTATGTTGTCTCTTATCTAGTGGTGTTATGTGAACGTCGACTACATGGAACTTCACCATGATTTGGGCCTAGGGGAAGGCATTGGGAAGTAATAAGTAGATGATGGGTTGCTAGAGTGACAGAAGCTTAAACCCTAGTTTATGAGTTGCTTCGTAAGGGGCTGATTTGGATCCATATGTTTCATGTTATGGTTAGATTTATCTTAATTCTTCTTTCGTAGTTGCGGATGCTTGCGAGAGGGGTCAATCATAAGTGGGAGGCTTGTCTAAGGAAGGACAACACCCAAGCACCGGTCCACCCACATATCAAATTATCAAAGTAATGGACGCGAATCATATGAGCATGATGAAAACTAGCTTGACAGTAATTCCCATGTGTCCTCGGAAGCGCTTTGTTTTATATAAGAGTTCGTCCAGGCTTGTCCTTTGTTACAAAAAGGATTGGGCCACCTTGCTGCATCTTAGTTACTTTTGTTACTTGTTACCCATTACGAATTATCTTATCACACAACTATCTGTTATCGATAATTTTAGTGCTTGCAGAGAAAACCTTGCTGAAAACCGTTTGTCATTTCCTTCTGCTCCTTGTTGGGTTCGACACTCTTACTTATCGAAAGGCTATGATAGATCCCCTATACTTGTGGGTCATCAGTGCTCTATATCCAGTTACAAAGTAGGGGACAAGACACATATCAATATTGTTGCCATTAAGGGTAAAACAACGGGGTTTATTCATATTCATTGGGTTTACTTTGTCTACATCATGTCATCTTGCTTAAGGTGTTACTTTTATTTTATTCTACAATTTATATATCTATCCATACAAGATTCAATCTTTGCAAGTAACAAGTTCAAGGGGGTTGACAACCCTCTTGCCCGCGTTGCGTGCAAATATTTGCTTTTGTATGTGTAGGCACTGAATGTAAAAACTCATGAAAATTAAATTAGAAAGCAGGGACCTGGACTCGAACTCCTGCCTGCACGCTACAAACTAGCGACTACTGCGGCGGACCCGTTTTTCGGAGAGTTCCAACATTTATTGAGAAAATGTGAACAAATTTCCTTAAAAAATGCGAATAATGTTTGAAAGTCTGAAGATTTTTTTTCAAAATTCGAACAACTTCTAAACGAGAACAATTATGGGAAAAGTGAACAAAAATTGTAAACATGAACAATTTTTTATATAGGCTCAACAATTTTAAATTAACATTGAATATTTTTGTGATATATGCCAAAAAAATTGTAAAAACACATTGAACATTTTTGTATATGTTGAACATGTTTTCAAAATACACAATGAACATATTGTAGTATACGTTGAACAATTTCTTAATATATGATAAACAAGTTTAAAATACAAAGTGAACAATTTCTTAATATACGATGAATGTTTACATAATGCATGGTGAAATTTTTCATTATATATGGTGAATTAATTTTTAATATATGATGAACATTTTTTAATACACGGTGGACGTTTTATATACTACCAAATGGAAAACAGAGAAAAGAAACAGCAAAAAAAAGAGAAAAAAGTAAAGTAAAGAAAGAAATAAGCAAAAAAAGGAAAAGAAGTCGAAAAAACCCGGTTAAAAACAAAACAGAAAAAACACATTCAAGGAATCTTCTAAAAGGTTCCCAAAACCGGCCAGAAACCTCTTGGCCCAAGGATCCTGCAAGGAAGAAACAAGACCGAAGCCGAATGATGGGCCGTTCCAAGTGGAAGCGACGGGTTGCTCGCTCTGCGAAGATTTGACGCTAACAAGCGTCATATAAGAAACCTGCCCCTAGTCAAGTCAGCCGAAACACGCATGGGCCTGGCCCGGAATCGTCCCTGGCCGGATTGAACCACGCAGATCGGCTGCGATCCTGGCTAAACCAAACAAGCCGAAGCAAGTTCGAGTCCCGCACCCCTCCAACCCGGATCCCACGCCTCCGATCCTCCTGCGTCGCTGGCGCCGCCGTCGATTCCGGTCTAAACCCTCGTCCAGTCGCCGAAACCCTAGAGGCCGCCGCGACGGGAGCCCCCGCGGTGGCCACCATGCCGCTCCTCTCCTCCCCGGACGCCGGAGACCACCAGCAGCAACTGCAGATTGTTCCCTAGTCCATCGGCGTCGCCCCCTCGAAGCCCGAGCCCGCGCCGACGGTGTCCACCCACACGCGCACCATCGGCATCATCCACCCTCCGCCGGACATCCGGGTGATTGTCGAGAAAACGGCCACCTTCGTCGTTAATAACGGGGCCGAGTTCAAGCGCCGCATCGTCGCCCACAACCAGGGCAATGCCAAGTTCAGTTTCCTCCAGCCCTCCAACCCCTACCACGCCTACTACCAGCACCGCGTCTTTGAGATCGCCGAACATTCGCCCGTCACTGATGCCTACGCCGTGCCGGAGTCCGAGGACGGCCAGCCTCTCCCGTCCGACTCTGCTGATGGCGCCGATGACAAGCCCGACCACTCTGCGCCCTTCTGTGTGGCACCGCTGATCAAGGTGCTGGTGCCACCCAAGGCTGAGCTCTACATGGTGCGGCTGCCTGAGGGTATCACTGGGGAGGAGCTCGACATCATCAAGCTGACTGCACAGTTCGTGGCTCGGAATGGGAAGAACTTCCTGACGAGCCTGGCACACCGAGAGAGCACCAACTCGCAGTTTAACTTAATCCGACCCACGCACAGCATGTTTCCTTTCTTCACCATGTTTGCCGACGTGTACTCGAGGGTGCTGAGCCCGGATGAGGGTGTGCCTGCACTGACAAAGGAGATGCAGGAGGGGTCGATAGACCTCACCACTGTGCTGGAGCGGTGCCTGAATCGGCTGGAGTGGGACCGATCATAGGAGCAGGCGAAGCAACAGGCAGAGGATGAACTTGAGCTGGAGAGGGTGCAGATGTCGATGATTGATTGGCATGATTTTGTTGTTGTTGCGACAATTGAGTTCGCAGATGATGAATATGAGGGGCTACCTGCCCCGCCTACGCTAGAAGAATTGAAGCGCCGGAAGAGGATGGAGACCTTGGGAGAGGAGGAACCCATGGAATTGGCTGAACCAGCTAAGGATGTTGAGATGTAGATGGATGAGGAGGATATGCAACTTGTTGAGGAAGGAATGAAGGCAGCAAGGCTTGAGGAGAACGGAGGAGGAGCACAAGTTAGGGTGGCCGGTGATCAGGAGCCGCCTATGAGAATTGTCAAGAACTATAAGAGGCCCGAGGAGAGGATCCCTACGGCGAGGGACCCGACCAAGTTTGTTGTTTCAACAATAACCGGAGAGCTCATTCCGATTAGCGAGATGGGGGAACACATGCGCATCTCGCTCATTGACCCGAAGTACAAGGAACAGAAGGAAAGAATGCTGGCCAAGATTAAGGAGACCACGCTTGCTCCAGATGATGAGGTCGTCAATAACATTGTTGGTCTTGCACGGACAAGGCCAGACATATTTGGAACAACTGAGGAAGAGGTTTCTAATGCCGTCAAGGCAGAAATTGAAAAGAAAAAGGATGAGCAGCCAAAGCAGGTTATTTGGGATGGTCATTCTGGTAGCATTGGTCAAACTGCCACTCAGGCAATGTCTATGGGTGGTGAAGAACAAGTTGATGCCTCAAATGTTCCAGGTCCAGCTCCACTTCCCCGGTTTGTCATGCCGTTGCCCCAGCCTCCTCAACCACTTTCTTTGGTTAATGTTCCCCGATTTACACCAAATCGAATGCCTTATCATCTCCAAACCCCAGCTCATCATAAGCAAGGAGTTCCACATATGATGTCCAACATGCACCCACAGATGATTAGGATGTCAGGTCCCATGGGTCCTATGCCAAAAAATATCCCCCCTCGTCCAGGCCATATTACTCAGTTCATGCCTGGTCCACCAAGGTTCCCTATGCCGCCACCCCCGCACATGCAGACCACGCCAACCATGGTCAACCCCATCGGAATCCCCCAGGCTCCACCACCTTTGCCTCCACAACCACCTGCCGAGGAGCAGCCACCTCTACCTGAGGAACCAGAACCTAAGAGGCAGAGAACAGATGATGCTTCTCTGATCCCAGTTGAGCAGTTTCTTGTTCAGCATCCGGTAATGTTTCTTTTCATATGTTTCAACTCTAATTACTTCTCTTATTATCCTGCAGTGTCATGCTAATTTACTTATTTCTACAGGGCCCTGCGCGCATCTTGGTTTCTGTACCCAACCTCGATGAAGGAAGCTTGCGAGGCCAAGTTTTGGAGATCTCTGTCCAGTCACTCTCAGACACAGTCGGCAGTCTGAAGGAGCAGATTGCTGGAGAGCTGCAGCTTCCTGCTAATAAGCAGAAGTTGAGTGTGAGAACTAGTTTCCTCAAAGACAATCTTTCTCTTGCTTATTACAATGTTGGCCCTGGGGTGGTGATCAATCTAACTCTGAGAGAGCGCGGTGGGAGAAAGAAATGAGTTTTTCTTATCCCAGTTTACTTACGGGGCAACGCGGGGAATGCTTATTACAACCAAGCTTCAATCGCCATCATGGAGATCATTTTTGTTAGTTGCTGCCTTCTGGATTCTAGTATTATGTTTTTTCATATAAGGCCAGGAGCATAATTTGCACTATTTAGTTTTCAGACTTGCCTATGCTTCTTAATATAGTTATATACATATTTTTGGAGATGTTTATCCTTGTTATTCTCATTGTGTTACTCGAGAGCTAACGTATACCTACCCGGCTATTTGATAGTGTGCTCCAGAGTTCAGGTGGCCGTATTAGCTTCTCCTGTTTGGTCTTCTAAGACGTTCTTGATATCTTGAAAATGCATATTATCATTTCCCATGTTGGCATGTTCTGAGATTTTCTCTTATTTTTTTCTTTTCTGAAGAACCTCATGCGAGGGCAAAGGGTTCCTGCATTTCATTAAGAGGAATAGAGATGATCCAGTTTATAAGGAAAACCGTATCCAAAAACCTAACAATGCTCGGTTAATTGGGGAAAACCGAGTGAGCACCCAATAACAAACACAAAAAGGAAAAAGGACACTGGAGCTTGAGGGTAGGGACTAGGACACGCACGCATTGCATCAGTAAAGACACTGTCTCTCTCTTTTCAATTGCTTATCATGAAAGGTCTGTGGAAAGCTTATGTTGTAGTTCTAACAAATGGAGTTGTGGGTG
Organism: Triticum dicoccoides; assembly: GCF_002162155.2. NCBI lineage: Eukaryota > Viridiplantae > Streptophyta > Magnoliopsida > Poales > Poaceae > Triticum > Triticum dicoccoides. The sequence goes on from NC_041385.1 coordinate 255,887,744, forward strand.
ATGTATCTGATGTTTACATTGTTTGTTAAGGACTTAATTATGTATTCACTGATGGTCATGTTCTTATTTTCATTTTGCTTGGTTCATCAAGATTTGGATAAGCACTGATGCTCATGTTCACCAGTCACTAACTTTCCTGTTATCTTGTGTTGTGGGGCAGCTAGGTCCTATTTTTGCACCTGACCAGTAATGCTGAGGTATTAACCATGTCCAGTAAATGCTGAGGTATTAACCATGTTTCATGGTGCTATTAATATCTGCGTAATGTTTAGCATAGGTCTTTACACGACAATGCTTAGCTCATCTATACTGGAATTCAGTAAACCCAAATGATTGCATTCAACCAACAATGGTTTATTTCTCGAGGCAGGATTATAGATTGGTTCTTACCAGATTTCTTGTTTCTTTGTACTCCCTCTGTTCCAAAATAAATGACTCAACTTTGTACTAAAGTTAATACAAAGTTGAGTCATCTATTTTGGAACGGAGGGAGTATGTTTTTGACATTTCATGTAATGCAACTCGCCAAGGTTGAACTTTAACGCAGATCATAGTGTACCAAACTAGTACTGTTTTTCCATATTACTTTTGCACTGCTTATACAGAGTTTAAGCTAGAAACAGTTATATTGCTTCTTGTGAGGACTGCTTACTACGTATATCTGATCGCCTCCTTTAGGTTCAGTTAGGCAGGGTTTGAGGAGGTTTGAAGGGGATTAAATCCCTTGCAAGTCAAAATCCCCCTCAAACCTCCCCAATCCCCTTCAATCCTAGTGCTGAGGCGATTAACCGAACATGGCCTTAGGCACCTTGACCAAGATTTCACACAATGCGAGCAGAAGTCTTCAACAAATGTTGAGAATCATACCCTAGCTCTGCTGCTCTGGCCAGCGCGTGCAAACCGGACCATGACAGGGGCTCCCACTTCATAAAACTCAAGTTACAGTGTATCACGCGCAACACGAGCCAGTTACAACTTGACTATCTCTTTCAATTATGGCATGCAGCTCGCAGGCCCAGCAGCAAACTTAGCGTCATTTCAGACCTCCTCGAAGAACATCTTTGGCTAACGGTCGCTGGCCCACCTCGGTCCTGACAAGTTGCCCTAGGTCGAGGTCTGGAAAGTGAGCCTGGACCGAGGCTAGAACTTGTCGCGCTCCATCGAAGGCCCTGGAGAACTGCCACTCGATCATTCGGGTTGGGAGAGTCTTGAAGTAGCGTCAGCACGCCATTCAAGTCTCGTGGGAGCGTCGGGTCCTAGTACCTGAGGATCCCAGCCACGGAGCCAAGAGCGACCCTCATCCTCTGAGTTCGTGCTGCGACCTTGCGGTGCCGCTCCTCAGCATCTTCAATATGAATCTCATGAAGGCAAACTGTGAAGGAAAGGAACACATAAGATCACGCATGACTTGCAAATTCCACGCACACGGACAAGGACATCAAATACTTTTGTTGTGCAGCGATCTCCAGATCTCGTAGTGTTTTTGCGCTTGGCGAAGCTCGGTGGACATGTCGAAGGTGGATTTCCGGAGCTACAGAATCTCCCCCTCATACTTTTTGCAGTTCTCGCTCCGACGCTGGAGCTCCGCCTCGAGGGTCCTGACCTCATTGCGAAGTCGGCCCTGCTCGCCCTTGCCTTCTTTGAGCTGGCCTCGCGGGACTCCGTAGGCCTCCAAGTCGCGCATGGTCTCCTTCAGGCTAGCGAGCTCTGCTTCAGTAACCCGCGCAGTGTCCCGAGCCTCATCACACACGCGGTTCGCCTCATCCAGATCATGCCTAAGTTGCGCGCCCTGCTCGAGGGCCGCAAGACAAAAGAGGGTCAACGACCATACACAAAGCTACAAGGCCAAAGGTGTAACATACATAAAGGGAGGACTCATGAACTACGCTTGCACAAAGACGTTCCAGGTCCTCATTTGGTTTTCTGTGCGCCGCAAGCTGGTGACGTCAGCGTCCAGTTCGTGGTTCCGCTTCGCTAGACCCTGACAAAGGAGAAAGATGCATTTTATAAACCCGGGAGCTACAAGGCAGAAATGAAAATACACAACAAAAACAAAGCATGTTTCCAATCAAGAACCACACTTAGTCCCGGGGGATACCATTACCTTAAGCACAAAAACAGATTCTATGGAGCAAGAAGCCTTACCAAGAATCGAATCCGAGGAGCAAGAAGCCTTATCGAGAATCCGGCACCACAGAGAGGCCACCCCTCTGGATGGCATATCAGAAGAGCTTCATCTCCTCGCTCACAGCGTCCATCATGACCCAGGTCTCCTCAGGCACATTTATCCCCATCTCGCTAGCCCTTGGGAAAAGGGAAGGTAACACCGCCATGACAGGTTCTGCCATCACTTTCCTTCTCTTCTTCGACCTAGCATCCAAACCACCGGCCTCTGATTTCGAGGCAAGCTTGGCGACCACCTATAGACACCAAAGTAGTAACGTCAGGACGAACCCGTGCTACTTGTGAGCCACGTTAGGATTTTTCCCGAAGAGGAAGGATGAAGCAATATAGTAGCAGATAGTATTTCCGTCAATGGGAAGCAAGGTTATCAAACAAATATGAGAACCACGCAAATGCCTAGTAAGCAGTACCTGCACACACACAAAAGCAAATACTTGCACCCAATGCGGGCAAGAGGGTTGTCATGGCAGATGTCCTCGTGAAAGGACTAAGTCCGGAGGCCATCGCAACTAGGAGGGTGCTTGAGAGTGGTTGATCGGGAAACAAAGGACACGGGTTTACCCAGGTTCAGCCCCTCACGATGGAGGTAAAGACATACTTCCTGCTTGATTAATATTGCTAGAAATCTCGATTACAAGGATGCAGATTCGCTAACCTAGCTCTCGATGATTGTAACCTAGCCTTTCCCCCAGGGGCTCCCCTTTATATAATAGGTTGAGTCCCTGCGTTTACAACATAGTCCGGGTCGTACTACGACCCGCATCCTATTCTACTGATCTCCCAAGGAAGGAGTCCTCATCTTCGGGCCTTCGTCAAGCCGGCCCATCAAATGTCACCACGAGCCGACCTTTACTTAATCTATTGGGCGTGATGATCCGTCAGGTTGAGGTGAGCCGTGAGCCAGTGCGCTCTGGGCCGGGTCATTCCTCCTATTGGGTCATAGTGCAAGGAAATATCCCCAACATTAGCCCCCTTTTTAGCTTGGATTTATCCATGCTAAATTATATACATGAAAAACAAAATAAGAAACGAGGGAAAGAAGAATATCAAAGATCAACCCGGGTCTGCATGGTTAAGCCAGGAAAACTATTCGTGCGATCCGTGCTTCTTCCTTTCCAGATACTTTGGCCGAGTCAAGTGGTTTAGCCGACTTACGGAGACTCCACACTTAGGCCCTATTCGGATACTCTAACACAGTTAGAGTTAGAGTTATTTTCTAACCCACTCTAACCCAAATAAGCACATCTCCATCAGGATAGTTGGGTTAGATGGAACTTATCCACTCTAACCCTCCCTGTTTGGATACTTTTGGATTATTTGAGCCCCCAACTAACCCAAACTAGCTCTAACCCCATGATCCAAACAGGGCCTTAGCATCTTTCCGTTCCATTCCATAACGTGACATCACTTGTCCATCTTCCCAAATTCAGCAGATGATGTCATAACGGATCTTTTAAGTGGAAATGTGCCGTCTTGTTAGGTGCGAGAATCGAGGAGCCCCTTTAGCAAAAAAATAATGTGCATCCCGTGGCTTCACGCCTGCCATTTTGGGTTCTCACTCTTGTAGAAACACGACAAACCCCTCGGTCCTCTTTTATTACTTCTTCCTCTCGCCCTCGTCTTCGTCCTCTCGCCCCCGACGTCCTGTGCCACCTCAAGCTCACCGTCTCGTTCAACCGTCGAACACAACATCGGGGAGGCCATTGCTGGAACTTCGTCGGAGGAAACGCGGCCTCCGCACAATCTCCTACAAGCTCGACCCATTTCCACATATCTGTAAGTTCTCATTTCTTCCACTGCGTTTGTCATTGTGAGGTATTCAAAAGCTGGTCAACTTTCATTCCAATGTAATTTTTCTTGATCTAGATTCCTTCCGCAAAACTCATTAGATCTTGTTAGTTCTTCTGCGCTTACCGACCCCGCCGTAGCTAGGTCTTTTTATCTTCTTTATCTAGCATTTTCTAAACCCGCTTTCGTAGCGGAACCCTATAACTTTTGTTTATGACTTGCTTTAACATGAAATATACTATCACTTGAATCACGTATGTATCTCATGTCGGCTCAGATCTTGACCGCCTTGTGGATCTATTGGAGATCGTAAATCCTTCATATGCTGAAAACTCTGCTTCTCTTGTGTTCATACGCAAACAATATTAACATCTCCGGCCGTCTCAATCTTTGGCCGGCCTATAGACCCACCGTAGACCACAATTTGTTGAAATTTTAGCTCGTCTCGTGTCGGCTCACTGGTTGGCTTGTAAATCCGGTTACTTTCAGTCAATTCTGAAGTTTGTGCTGTCAATTGTTATGATTCAAAACATTTTCATGATTCGCCGATTCTTAGTTTGATCTAAATTTTTTTGTAGCTGATCTTCGTTGTTGCTTCCGCCACGATGCCTCCAAGAACCAACAAAGCCATTAACTGGGCAAGATCGACCGTATTCGTGCTAGTGTTGGAGGACTTAGTAGGCCAAGGATTTTTGCCGACTCAAGAAGAAACTGAATGGCGAGTGCCAGCAGAAGAGACTCATCCTCAACCTCAAGAGGGTGAAGTTATAATATTTGTAGTCCATCTACACAGGGGCTTTCGACCTCCTGGGTCAAAGTTCTTTCGAGATGTTCTCCACTTCTTCAACCTCAGGCCTCAAGATCTTGGTCCCAACTCCATCGCAAACTTGTGTCAATTTGATGTTTTTTTCCGAGGTATACCTCCAAATAGCGCTAACCATTAGCTTCTTCCAAGAATTATTTTATATCATTCATAAGACAGAGTTCAAAAATGGCCCCAGTATTGAACTGGGAGGTATTTCTATCCAAAGGTGGAAAACTGCCAACTTTCCCAAAGCAAAACTAGCAAGCCATCCCAAAGGGCGGCACAAAACTTGGTTTTATTGCAAGAACACCGCCCCGACACAAGAGAATCCTTTGCCAGAATCGATTGGACCGGCTCAATGCCACTGTGGCTTTCCTGGGTTGGGCCTCCCAAGAAGAGAGGGAAAAGTTGAAACCTTTATTTTCCAGAATAAATGCTTTAATTGCTCATGGTCTCATCGGGGTTGACTTAACCCGGTGTTGGATAACCTGGAGAGTACAACCCCTTGCATTAAGGGGTTGCTTGATGTGTGATTATACTTGCGAACCAGAAGATGTTCAAACGCTTTAGCCCAGTCGACTTATCAGAGGAGGAAATCAATAAGGCTACCAAAAAGTTGCTACGTGAGCCAAGGGTAAGTGCAATCTTATTGGGCTACCCTCTTCTATATAGAAAACCTGGTTCCTCCAGTAAGTCATCTACATCTTTCACCAACTATGTTGTTTTACTTTCCTTCCCTTTTCTTAAACACCGGCTCATAATCTGCTAGGCAAACGATAACTGGTGGAAAACTGCTCCCCGAGTTCGTGCTCCTCCTTGAGATGATCACAAAGAAGACGAGCCGACAGACGAGGAAGAGCTGGAGAATGAACAAGAGTCGGAGGTAGAGCTTGACTCACTTGGCCATTTATTTATTGAACTTGCTAATGCCCCCTCTTCTGAAGATAATACTGAAACAAGCCGAGCTGGCTAAGTTGCGGTAAATTCATTCCCCGATTTGGAACCTTTTATCCGGAGAAACAAAGACGGGTGGTCCACAAGGTACCATTTTCACATCCGGATGCTCACTTAGATCCACAATTTCTTTTGAAGATCTCTCCCCCCTCCCAACCTCTCTCGCTAGATACAGGCATTGCCTATTTAGACCCCCTCTCGCGCACACGCACGCACATTGTCTATCTAGGTCACTCTCTCTAGACCATATCACTCTTTCGTCCGCATTGCAGCCCACACTCACTCAATCTCTATCTCTCTCCCTCTAAGACTCGATTAACCTCTCTTTCTCTCACACACAAACAAAATATCTCCCTGTTCCGGCCTCGATTGACACACTCTATACTCTCTCATGCAGATTGTCTATCTAGGTCAGTCTCTCCAAGCCGCCCCACTCTTTGGACCTCATGGCGGCCCACACTCGCTCAATCTCTCCCCCTATCTCTCTCTCTCTCTCTCTCTCTCTCTCTCTCTCTCTCTCTTTATATATGTCTCAATTGATGTCATTTTTTCTCACACAAAAACAATATATCTCCATGTTTGGGCCCAGTTCGACATATTATATACTCTCTCACGCACATTGTCTATATAGGCCACTCTCTCCAACCTGTCTCACTCTTTCGACCGCATGACGACCCAGACTCGCTCAATCTCTCTATATTTATCTATGTATTGATTGACCTTGCTTCCTCTCATGCACAAATGATTTATCTACCCGTCTGTGACTGGATCCACACTCTGTATACCCTAGCATGCACATTGTACATGTAGGTCAATCTGTCAAGTTCTCTCTTACAGTTCTCACCCTTCCCAGAAGCTCAATCGGACAATATCTCTCCAGAGCATATATATCTTTTCACTGAATGTCGGGCCGCACTCACCCTGTCTCTCTATCTATCTATGTCTCGATTGACCTCGCTTTCTCACATCGTCTCTTCCACACATTGACACTACCTCTCCATCCCTCGCAGAGCCGGAGCTATTTACATTGCGAGGGGAACTCCAACCTTGGATTAATTTGTGAAGACATTTATTTCGATGGGTTTAGATTATATTTTTGTAGCATTCGGCCCACAACTACTCCAAACACCGTTGCAACCCCCGCCCCTTCCCTAATTGATTACCCTATGGCTCGGTTATTGCTCTCTCACACGCCCTTTCTCACCTTCCACGTCACACCATGGTATTTTTTTGCAAAAAAAACTCTGGCGTTCTCTTTAATTATTACAAATAAGCTACAAACTACACAACGGGAGTCCACCTGTAATGGAACAAATTTCGACCCAGATATTAAAGTGCTACAAACTACACACTAGGGGGCCCACCTATCATGGAACAAATTTGGACCCATATATAAATGAAAAATGAAAAAGGACGAGGATCGAACATGCGACTAGGCCCTTCCACGCGCACGTCAATAGGCAACATAGTAGCAACGTTTGTTGTACTCCCCTTATTTTGTGCGTAAGGACTTTATTTGGCTGTGTGCATCTTAGTTATGCAGAGGCCGGGTGTAATGCTTAAACCTTTTAAGTAATAAAGCGCCCCTTTTCAAAAAATATTAATTTTAGTAGATTAGAGGCACCAACTCGTCAGCACGCACTATTCCCCTTTCTTGAGCCACTTACCGGTGGATCGCATGTCTGCTCTCTCTCTCTCCTTCCCTTCTACATTTAGACGCACAGGCAAACACGAAGAACACGCAGGTGATGTTGCCGTTGACCGTATGTGGACGCGTTCATAAGTTACAGTACCAGTTTCACGTACTAGTAGTAGTATATGTTACAAGTTTAGGAACAAAAGTAACCGTGATGGACAAGTTAGGCTAGTAATATTTAACTAGTAATAATTAAATGTGTGGAGAAATAGATGTATCACCTAGTGCATGAATAAGGGGCATGCTCGCGCCCTACAAGTATTTGGAATTGACTTCTCTAAAATATGTATTTGGAATTGACGTGGTATTTAATATGAAATGTTTGCGATGAGAAGGAATACATGTCGCTTGATGACTTTTTTAGTTTAATTTGATACGGCTCTAGCAGAACATTCAATCGATCAAACCATAGATTTCATTTAGTCTGATTGCGATTTTACATTCTTACCAAGATCGAACTAAAATAAACAGAAATGATAGATCACAAACGTTCGGATTTTAAGCATGGCAATCTGAATGTTTTACATGGCAAATTTGGATCATGCGGCAGCGGCGAAGGCGTCTTGCGGCGGGAAGTGGCTCCTCTGCCATGCTCTATGTGTTGTCAGGCCACTGACTGGCGGCGACGGCAGCGTCTTGCGCCATTGTTGGCATACTCCTAGATGTTGGACCTAGCTTCAAGGAAGGTCAGAATGTTCTAGACTTCGGTCTCCAGGAGCCAGTTAACTGGCGGGAGGCAGCGATTAGCATTGGTGCAAGGAAGTAGTTGACGACGACGATCCATGCCGCTGAGGGGGGCACTGGCACCGGTTTGGGACATGTGTTGGCAACAGCGTGATAGAGACATTCCTGTGCACAGACACCGGCATGGGCGTGAGCGTCAGTGTGAAAGCACAAGTAATCCCTGGGTGATTTTGGTAATTAATGTCAACATATCTCTTGTTGGACTAATACTTTTATCTAGTATATTTCAGATAAGTCCAACAGTGGAGTGGCATGGACAAGAGGATGTGGAACCCCTTCAAGATGCTAAGGACAAAGGATTGGCTCAAGCTCAAACCTCAAGACTCTACATTTTCTATTTCAGTGATCCAAGATCATATTGAGTCCATAGGAAAGCCAATACTATTAAAAGGGGATGAGGTGTTGCTTAATGGCTTGCTTGCTCAAAGTGCTTAGTGATATGCTCCAAAGCCCTCAACCACTTTCTCATATCCACATATGTCCCAAACAAAAAGTCAAACTCGGCCCCACCGATTTGATCTATCCGGCGCCACCGGGTTCATTTGACATAGCCACTGCCAGAAACCCTAATCAATTAGGTCTCACCGATGGGATCTCGATCTCACCGAGATGGGCTTGCAAACTCTCTGTTGCCTATTGCAATAATTTTGGTCTCACCGAGATATGCAATCGGTCCCATTGAGTTTGCCTGACCAACTCTCTGTTTTGCTTATTACCAAAATTGGTCCAACCGAGTTTGTGTAATCGGTCAAACCGAGATGTGGTTTTACCCTAACCCTAGCACATCGGTCCTACCGAGTTGATCATATCGGTCTCATCGAAATGCCTAACGGTCACATTATGAACTAATTCGGTCTGACCGAGTTTTCTGATTTGGTCTCACCGAGTTTGGTAAATTGTGTGTAACGGTTAGATTTTGTGTGGAGGCTATATATACCCCTCCACCCTCTCTTCATTCGTGGAGAAAGCCATCAGAATATGCCTACACTTCCAACATTCATTTTCTGAGAGAGAACCACCTACTCATGTGTTGAGGTCAAGATATTCCATTTCAACCACATAAATCTTGATCTCTAGCCTTCCCCAAGTTGCTTTCCACTCAAATCATCTTTCCACCAAATCCAATCCTATGAGAGAGAGTTGAGTGTTGGGGAGACTATCATTTGAAGCACAAGAGCAAGGAGTTCATCATCAACACACCATCCATTACCTTTTGGAGAGTGGTGTCTCCTAGATTGGTTAGGTGTCACTTGGGAGCTTCCGTCAAGATGTGCAGTTGAACCAAGGAGTTTGTACAAGCAAGGAGATCGCCTACTTCGTGAAGATCTACCCTAGTGTGGCAAGTCCTTCGTGGGCGATGGCCATGGTGGGATAGACAAGGTTGCTTCTTTGTGGACGCTTCATGGGTGGAGCCCTCCGTGGACTCGGGCAGCCGTTACCCTTCGTTGGTTGAAGTCTCCATCAACGTGGATGTACGATAGCACCACCTATCGGAACCATGCCAAAAATCTCCGTGTCTCCAATTGCATTTGCACACTCCAATCCCATCCCTTTTCATTCTTGCAATTTGCATGCTTTACTTTCCGCTGCTCATATACTCTTGTCATGCTTGCTTGATATGTATTGTGAATGTTTAGACTTGTGCTTAAACTCCACCTCAACTTGAAGAACTTAAATATTGCTACTTTTCTTGGTTGAGAGTCTATTCACCCCCCTCTAGACACCTCTTCTCGATCCTTTCAATTGGTATCAGAGCCTTGGTCTCCATTGCTTTGGTTTAATCACCATTGGAGGAAGATGGACGAGTCTACATTGGGGAGTCTTAGACATAGAGTGCCTATACTTGATGGAGAGTACTTTCATGAGTGGAAAAATGAGATGCTTGAGATTTTCAATGAATATCTTTTGAGCAAGTACATTACCAACCCTTGTGCTCGCCTTGTTGATCCTTTGCATCCCACTCCCGATGAGGATCTTGACATGATTCGAAATCTTAGAACTATCAATCTTATCATTAGAGGATTGCCTAGAAATTTGATTGGTCACTTGCCTACTCTTGATTGTGCTTATACTATATGGAGATTTCTTGAGGAAAGATTTCCAAACTATTCCTTGAAAAATGTAGATGAGATTCTTCATAAGTCAATTGCCTTGAATAAAATGAGTACTAGTGATCCTAAGTTTGATGATTGTCTGTTTGAGCTTCGTGACCTTATGCGTGCCAAAGGAGATGTTGGAATCATTAGCAATATCATCTCCGAAGCCATTAGATTTCATAAAGATGATTATTGCCATGATCATTTATCTAATGAATCACTCTCTCTAGGAATTGATCCATCACATGACGATGTTGAACATGGATACTATGATGACGATGATGCTAGTGACTATGATCTTGATGATGCAATGAGACACTTTGGTCTTATGGCTAATCTTCGCGGCTACATGGCAGGAGGAAAGGAATGGGTCCTTGATAGTGGATGTACCGATCATATGACCGAAGACAAGGATATGTTTCATGAGCTTGCTGAAATGACGGCCCTCGAAAGTATTTCACTTTTGGTGATAACTCAAATGGTAAGGTGGTTGGGCTCAGTAAGGTGGCCATCTCACATGATAGCTCCATCCAAAATGTTATGCTCGTTGAATCTCTTGGCTATAATATGCTTTCTGTATCTAGACTAGCTAACTTTGGTTTCAATGTCCTATTTACTAATGTAGATTGCCAAGTGTTTCGAAGAGATAATCATAAAATGGTCTTTACCGGCATACGTAGAGGTGATCTATACATTGTTGACTTCACTAAAAAGGCTCAACCTAGAACTTGCTTAATTGCTAAATCTTCTAAAGGCTGGTTGTGGCATAGAAGGTTAGGTCATGTGGGCATGCGAAACCTTGACAACCTTATTAAAGGTGATCATATCCTTGGTGTTAAAGATGTCATATTTGATAAGGATAGACTTTGCAGCGCTTGCCAAGCGGGAAAATAGGTTGGAGGAAGCCACCCCGTGAAGAATATCATGACCACGAGAAGACCGCTCGAGTTACTTCATATGGATCTCTTTGGTCCCAATGCCTACAAAAGTCTCGGTGGAAACTCATTTGGTCTAGTTATAGTCGATGATTTTTCAAGATTTATGTGGGTGTTCTTTCTTGATGATAAATCGCAGGTCCAAAAGATCTTCAAGAACTTTGCTAGGAAGGCCCAAAATCAATTTGAAGTGAAGATCAAGAAGGTTCACAACAACAATGGAATGGAGTTCAAGAACGCAAATGTGGATTCCTTCCTTGACGAAGAAGCGAGTTCACACGAGTTCTCGGCTATGTACACGCCTCAACAAAATGGAGTTGTTGAGAGGAAGAACCAGACTCTTATTGAGATGGCAATAACGATGCTTAATGAGTACAAGACACCAAAACACTTTTGGGCGGAAGCGGTTGAGACAGCTTGTCATGCAACAAATCGCTTGTATCTTCACAAGCTACTCGGCAAGACGGCATACGAACTCCTCACCGGTAACAAACCCCAAGTTGGATACTTTCGAGTATTCGGCTCAAAGTGCTACATTCTTGATAAGTATCGTCGTTCTAAATTTTCCCCCAAATCTCATGAAGGTTTCCTACTTGGTTATGGCTCAAACTCTCACACTTATCGTGTCTACAACAATTTCACTCGAAAGTTTGTAGAGACGGTGGATGTGAAGTTTGATGAATCTAACGGCTCGCAAGTAGAGCAATTGCCAATTGATGTAGGAGACAAAGACCCTTTGGAAGCAATCCAAGACTTGTCTATTGGCAAGATTCGCCCAACAGAGGTGAAGGAGGGTACCTCGTCCGTCCAAGTGGAAGCTTCTACCTGACGACAAGGTGAACCAAGAGTTGATATGGAAGCATCCACAAGTGGGACATACCAAGATGAAGAAAACGAGGAAGGTCACCAAGATGAACCTCATCAACCTCCTTCTCCACCACGACAAGAGAACGACAACGTCAACAATGAAGAAGGCCAAGAAGAAGAACAAGATGATGAAGAAGATGTTCCACCCCGATCAAAACAAAAGCTCTCACGAGTTCGAGCAAGAGTCACCAGAGACCATCCCATCGAGCAAATCTACAATGATATCAAAACCGGGAGAATCACTCACTCTAAAACTTGCTTGGCTAATTTTTGTGAACGTTATTCATTCATCTCTAGCATTGAACCCATGAAGGTTGAAGAAGCATTGGAAGATCCGGATTTGATAAATGCCATGCATGAAGAGCTACACAACTTTGAGAGAAACCAAGTGTGGACATTGGTCAAGAAGCCCGACAACAACCACAACATCATCGGTACCAAATGGGTGTTTCGCAACAAGCAAGATAAAGATGGACAAGTAGTTCGCAACAAAGCACTCGTCACCCAAGGCTACACTCAAGTCGAACGTATGGACTATGGTGAGACATATGCCCCCGTTGCTAGACTTGAGTCCATTCGCATATTACTTGCCTATGCTAATCACCATGATATCACCTTGTACCAAATGGACATTAAAAGTGCTTTTCTAAATGGTGAAATTGAGGAGGAAGTTTATGTTAAACAACCTCCCGGCTTTATTAATCCTAAGAAACCAGATCATGTGTACAAACTTCACAAAGCTCTTTATGGTCTCAAACAAGCTCCTAGAGCATGGTATAAATGCTTGACCAAGTTCCTTATAGAAAAAGGCTTTGAGATCGGAAAAATTGATTCTACTCTCTTCACTAAAAGGGTTAATGAAGAATTGTTTGTGTGCCAAATTTATGTTGATGATATTATATCTGGTTCGACTAATCCTCATTTTAGTGAGAAGTTTGGAAAGCTAATGTTGGAGAAGTTTGAGATGTCCATGATGAGTGAACTCAAATTCTTTCTTGGTTTGCAAATCAAGCAAACTAAGGAAGGTACCTTTGTCTCTCAAACAAAATACACCAAGGACTTATTCAAGAAGTTCAACATGCAAGAATGCAAAGGTATGAATACACCCATGCCTACTAGTGGACATCTTGATTTGACTAAAGATGGTGAACCCGTTGATTAAAAAGTTTACCGCTCTATGATTGGTTCATTGTTATATCTATGTGCCTCTCATCCCGATATTATGCTAAATGTGTGCATGTGCGCACGATATCAAGCGGCCCCTAAAGAATTTCATCTTAAGGCTGTGAAAAGGATAGTGAGATACTTAATACATACACCAAATTTTGGCATTTGGTATCCAAAGAGGTCTTCTTTTGATCTTGTTGGCTACTCCGATTCGGACTATGCCGGAGACAAGGTCGATAGAAAGTCCACTTTGGGTGCTTGCCAATTTCTTGGCAGATCTCTTGCGTCTTGGTCCTCCAAGAAACAAAACTCGGTATCCTCATCCACCGCCGAAGCGGAATACATTGCCGCCGGTTCATGTTGTGCTCAATTACTTTGGATGACCCAAACTCTTAAAGATTATGGGATATATGTGAAACATGTTCCATTGCTTTGTGACAATGAAAGTGCTATTAAGATTGCTCACAATTCCATGCAACATTCACGAACTAAGCATATTGAGGTTCGTCATCATTTCATTCGAGATCATGTTGCTAAAGGAGACATTGACCTTAAGCATGTTCGTACCGATAAGTAATTGGCGGATATACTCACCAAACTGCTTGATGAGAAAGTATTTTGCCGGTTGAGAGGTGAATTGAACATCGCTGATGCTTCAAACTTGGAGTAGGCACTCCATTTGGATACATGCAAGGCATGAGCCTTTGACTAATCCTTGATATTTCTCTTATGATGATAATCATATGTCTTGGATATATTTCCACCCTTGCATGTTATCTAACCCTTGTAGGTACTTGGATGAATCTAAACTATGAGATTGCAACTCACTCACATCTTGAGCAATCTCTACATCATCAAGTCTCTACAATACGGTGGTTGAAGACAAGGAAGCATGAAACCCTTCAAACATATCCTTTGACAATTTATATATATATATATATATATATATATATATATATATATATATATATATTTCTTTTGGTATCATATTTCATGATTGACACTTTGGATACACAAGTGCTCCTCCTTGCAAAACTAATTCATGTAGGTAGATGAACTCCAATCGCAAGTGGTGCTCCCAATGAACTACATCAACCTTGAGCATCCCACACAAGTTCAACTACATGATCAAGATCAACACCACCACCCAAGGTATGTTATTCCATCTTAGAGAAGCTTTACCCCAAGTCATGGGTCAAAGCAGCTCAACAAGATGTGAATACATCAAAATGCTTAAACAAAAAATGGCAACCCCATTTTGAGCTTAAACAATGAGTATGACCTATGATCAAGTGTCTTCACTTGACTCCTAAGTCAATATACTCTAACATAGGTGACTTTGTCACCGACCAATTCTAGATGTTCTATAGTGTTCTTGCATTTGTCTCTTGCATATTTGTTTCCCTTCTTAATTCATCTAGATCTCTTTTCTTTTTAATTTTTGCTCTGCATTCCCTGCATCGTATTCATTGCAAATCCTTTAGTTAATTCCATGCAAATCCTTATGAGATCTTATTTGCTTAGTGAGCTGAGGTGACAAGTGCTTTATCTCTATAATGAACTCGAACACGCCGGTTTGTCTCTTTCGGTCAAACCGAATCACCTCGGTGCCACCGAAGACAACAACTCGGTGATACCAATTTCAAATGCTGAGGAGACACTTTGTCATTTGCATCCTGCACATTTTGTTCCAGCTCCACTCGATGATTCTTATCCTCTACCAGCACCTTATTTTCCCTTGCTACTTTGCTATGTGACTCAAGGACCAAACCTATTTTGACTCACCCTCCAGAAGACCACTTCTTGGAAATTGATGTCAGAGGGGGAGAGAGAGCTCACATCAAAGCTTAATCATATCAAAAGGGGGAAAGAGAGATAAATAATCACATCAAAGAGAGACCCCAGATGCTTGGTATTCAAAGAGGAGAGAAGTCACATGTCTTTAGAAGGGAAAGACATGTTCATGTTGTTTGTGTGTTTGATTTTCTATTCCTTATCTTCTCCCAGTATCCCATATAAGATTCAGGGGGAGCAAGACATCTAAGGCAAGGAAATCTTCAGATTCATTGCATACCTTTACCTTTGGGGACATGTCTGCACTCAAATAGAGTACCTAGTACTCACTCTCTACATGGCATCCCAATCTTGGTACTCTTGTGGTTTGCTGCTCTTGCTCTGTTTAGTAGATGTTTCTGTGTTGTCTAACCTTGTTTACTCAGGTTTATCTCTTCCAAAGCTATCTCAAGACCATAAGGTAAGTATATGCATCACACTCATGTGCATGAGGATCTCTTGCTGATGTACATATTATTTGCAAGAAGGACTCATGAGCATGAAGGTACATTTCCTATATTCACACCATTTTCTCTGACGCATATAGCCAAGATACATGTAACTCATTGCCTGCTATGTCATGATTATGCACTCACATGCTCTTATGTTTTATATTTACATGATTGCATACATGTAGGGGGAGCCTATGGATGTTACGTGTCCTTCCAAGGCTTTACCTGCCTTTCTCTATATCTTTATCTAAAGCTTTGATGTATGTTGTCATCAATTACCAAAAAGGGGGAGATTGAAAGCACAAGTGCTCCCTGGGTGATTTTGGTAATTAATGTCCACATATCTCTTGTTGGACTAATACTTTTATCTAGTATATTTCAGATAAGTCCAACAGTGGAGTGGCATGGAGAAGAGGATGTGGAACCCCTTCAAGATGCTAAGGACAAAGGATTGGCTCAAGCTCAAAGATCAGGACTCTACATTTTCTATTTCAGTGATCCAAGATCATATTGAGTCCATAGGAAAGCCAATACTATTAAAAGGGGATGAGGTGTTTCTTAATGGCTTGCTTGCTCAAAGTGCTTAGTGATATGCTCCAAAGCCCTTAACCACTTTCTCATATCCACATATGTCCCAAACCAAAAGTCAAACTCGGCCCCACCGATTTGATCTATCCGGCGCCACCGAGTTCATTTGACATAGCCACTTCCAGAAACCCTAATCAATTCGGTCTCACCGATGGGATTTCGGTCTCACCGAGATGGGCTTGCAAACTCTCTGTTGCCTATTGCAATAATTTCGGTCTCACCAAGATATGTGTAGCGACCAGACCTCAAACGGTCAAGTCTCTGTGCATCAGTGTCATCCCTGGATCGATAATGCTGACACGCATAGTACTCGAGGATTTATAACAGAGTTTCAATCTCACACTTATTACATCGAATGTCTCAAAAGACAACTTATTACAATAATATGGCTTAAGGCCATCTAAATAAGATGACGCCGGAAGACTTGGAAGATAAAGTGAGTCCATCAACTCCAACGGCATAGCTGAGTGAACAACAACGACCTAGCGCACCTTACTCGTCGTCTGAGTAGTCTGCAACATGATATGTTGCAGCCCGAAACGGGTCCGCACATGGAATATGCTGGCAATGTAACACAAAAGAGCAATAAACAGAATAAATGCTATCACTACATGCATATATGGCTGGTGGAAAGCTCTATGGTTAATGGTTTTGCATAAAGCCAATTTTTCCCAACAACAAAGGAAATAATTTTATTTAACTATCATGGTGGTTGTTAAACATTGAGAAGGTTCCTCCAACTCAATCCCAATTAAACAATATCAATTAACCCAACAAATTAATTTAGAGTGATGTGATCAACATGATAATCCAAGAACCAGATACTCAAGATGTCCATAACTGGGGACACGGCTAACCGTGATTAGTTTGTACACTCTGCAGAGGTTTGCACACTTTTCCCCACAAGACTCGATCTCCTCCGTTAGATTTCTTGCACTACATGGTGTTTGAGAAATGGATGACCGAGACACAGTCTTTCAGAAACATTAACTCTTTACGCTGGATGGACAGTTACACATACTTTCCCCTACATCTGCTAGCCCATCATTGAAAGAGGTCATGCAACCTACTCAACTATGCTAGAGCCCATAATAGCTTGTGGCTGCACACAGAAGTTTCTAGCATGAATAATCTTATGATCCCTTTGGGCCTGGGTGGCGAACCGTAGGATGATCACACGGGTACTCCGGGATATCCTAGGACAACACTGGATTCTCTAGGTGCCCGCAACCAATCCACCCAGATGTGTATTTAAGTAGCCACCTTAAGTTAACCATTAATTAACAACTCTCACATCTGTCATGGATACACTCAACCAATCCACGTCTATGAGCATGGCATAGCAATCTAAGCATAATGTAGAAGTAACTCCCAAAGGTTTGATAATAAAAGGGCAATAGGTTCTACCTCATCATCTACTTCCCAAACCTACAAGTTAATCACACCCTAATCATGCAGTGTTTGAGGATTGTAACTAATGCATAAAAACTGGGTAATAAAGGGATATGATCAAAGTGTTACTTGCCTTGCTGACGATCTGCAAACCCTAGAGGCTCGTAGTAGCACGCTTCGCACTCCGGGAACTCTATCGCAAACAAACAATTGAATACATAAGCACTCAAGCATAGAAGCATGGGTAAAACTCAAATAAGAAGATCCAAACATAAAGTTCAACTAAAGAGCTTTGATTTGCAAAAAGAAACAACTCAAACGGAGCAACGAAACTCAAGATACAAATGAAACAAGATCGTTTACTAATTTGGAATAAAGTCAAATTTTACAGTACCAAAATCATGATCAAGTTGGTTAACTAGAAAGAGGGTTTCGAGACGATGATTTAGGCACTGGTTTCATCTAATTTGGATAAACGAGTAAGAAGATATACTAGATTGAACATCAGGGCAGAAATCGCAATAAAACCCTGGAAAAAAAGAAACGAATAGACTAACGAACGAACGTTCGTGGTCTGAACCTAACCGGTGAACGACGTACGTTAAAATGAACGAACGGACGAACGTTCGCTAAGTAAATAAACCGACGAAAAACCGAACCGATCTAATTAAAAAAACAGATCTAGTGTTTTCTAAAAAAACCAACGGTTTTATCTAAACCGAAAAAGACCTGGGAGGCGGAGGCTTCCGGCAAGATCCCGCGGCGGCGGCGATGGCGGTCGACGGCGCGGCGGTGCGGGTCGGCGGCGGGTGGCTGCGGTGGTGGTGCGGGGAGCGGCGGCGATGGAGTGGCTGCGGCGGCGGCGCTGCTCTGCTGCTGCGGGGCGGGCGGTGGCGGACGCGGCGGTGCGGCGTCGGCTTTTAAGGAGGAGGGGGGCTCGGCTTGGTGGAGGGGCCAAGGCGGCGGCGCGACGTGCGGCTCCGGGACTCCCGTGGAGTCTGGCTCGGGCACGGGAAGGCGGCGGCGGCTGTGGGCCGGCTGGGCCAACGGCCCAGTGCGGTCCGTGAACAGTTTTTTTATAAATAATTTCGCCCGAACAAAAAAATCCTAATAAATTATAAATAAAATTCTAAAAATGCCAAAAACAATTTTCACCATCTAAATAAAATATTATAACAAAGTGAACATTTTTTTGGCCTAAAAATGCATATTTTCCTAATTCAAATAAAACAGCGATAAAATCCAAATAAAATAATTTATTTGATTTTAACATTTTTCCTCCAATATTTCTTTTATTTTGGAGAAGTCATTTTATCCTCTATTTTATTTTAATAACGAAATATTTTCGGAGAGAAACGTGATTAAAACCAAAAGATCCTTTTTTCAAATTTGAGAAAATTCAAATATGAAAATAAACGAAATCCTCAACTCTCTCCGTGGGTCCATGAGTTGCTTAGAATTTCTAGGATCAAACCAAAATGCAATTAAAATATGATATGCATATGATGACCTATGTATAACATTCCAAATTGAAAATTTGGGATGTTACAATATGCAATCGGTCCCACCGAGTTTACCTGACCAACTCTCTGTTTCACTTATTACCAAAATCAGTCCATCCGAGTTTGTGTAATTGGTCAAACCGAGATGAGGTTTTACCCTAACCCTAGCACATCGGTCCTACCGGGTTGATCATATCGGTCCCACCGAAATGCCTAACGGTCATATTATGAACTAAATCGGTCTGACTATGGCACTAAATAAGCTAATCTTGCAAACTAAAGATACACCGTGGCACTGGTTATGTGATGAGATCGATGAGACCATGAGATGGTCGTTGTTGCGGAAGCCAAAGAGTTGGTTCATTTGTGATCCGGGAGTGATCACCGTATTGATTGGATTGGTATTGTTTGTGATCCTGGAGTGATCAAAGTTTTGATGATATTGGTTATGAGGTAACCCGTTTGGTAAGTGAGTCCGAGGGAATCGGTGCACAAGCATGTTCACTGCATGAGTAGTATGTTGATGCTTTGCATGAGTAGTATGTCGATGCTTTGCATTTAACCTGCTTAATTGTCATAATATTGTTTGCCATTATGCTTATGTTTGTTGTGAGCTTGCAAGTACATTCAATGTACTGACCTGGCGTGTCATGCCAGATTTCCGGAAGGTCATACCGGATCAGAGTGCGTCCCGTGTCTAGATCGTGTTCACATCGGTGTCCCTATGCTATGGAGATCCACTTTGTTGTTGTTCCACTACCCTGGTGGGTTGTGCTCAGCCCAGCGCACCTCCGGTGCCCATCTTCTAGTATATAGGTCATTTTGACCTAAAAAAATAAGGGTAGGACTTTCGGGATGGAGCGCCGCCATCTCGAGACGGAACTTGGGTAGAAGCACTTTTGTCCTCCGTCAGAGCGATTCTGCTGGAGGAACTTCCCTCCCGGAGGGGGAAACTGAAGCCATCATCATCACCAACAACCCTCTCATCTTTGGGATGCCAATATCCATCAACATATTCAGCAACACCATCTCCTCACAAACCCTAGTTCATCTCTTGTGTTCAATCTTTGTACCCGAACCTAATATTGGTACATGTGGGTGACTAGTAGTGTTGATTACATCTTGTAGTTGATTACTATATGTTTTATTTGGTGGAAGATTATATGTTCAGATCCATTATGTTATTCATAACCCCTCTGATCTTGAGCGTGATTATCATTTGTGAGTAGTTACTTTTGTTCTTAAGGTCACGGGAGAAATCTTGTTGCAAGTAATCATGTGAAATTGGTTATGTGTTCAATATTTTGATGATATGTATGTTGTGATTCCCTTAGTGGTGTCATGTGAACGTCGACTACATGGCACTTCACCATCTTTGGGCCTAAGGGAGTGCATTGTGGAGTAGTTATTAGATGATGGGTTTCTAGAGTGACAGAGGCTTAAACCCTAGTTTATGCGCTACTTCGTAAGGGACCGATTTGGATCCAAATATTTAATGCTATGGTTAGATTTTATCTTAATACTTTTCTCATAGTTGCGGATGCTTGTGAGGGGGTTAATCATAAGTGGGGGGGGGGGGGTTGTTCAAGTAAGAACAACACCCAAGCACCGGTCCACCCACATATCAAATTATCAAAGTAGCGAACACGAATCAAACCAACATGATGAAAGTGACTAGATGAAATTCCTGTGTACCCTCAAGAATGCTTTGCTTATTATAAGAGGCGATTTTGGCTTGTCCTTTGCCACAAAAGGATTGGGCTACCTTGATGCACTTTATTTACCGGTACCTTTACTTGTCCTTTACAAATTATCTTGCTACCAGTCTACCTGTTACCAAAAATTTCAGTGCTTGCAGAAAATACCTTGCTGAAAACCACTTGTCATTTCCTTCTGATCCTCATTGGGTTCGACACTCTTACTTATCGAAAGGACTATGATTGATCCCCTATACTTGTGGGTCATCAACCCCCAACCGGCTCGAGTGTGTGGCGGCCTCCTCGGGGTCCTGTTCATCCAGCGGCAACCGCGTACTACCACGGGGTCCTGTTCATCCAACCCCCACCGAGAGCTGTTCATCCACAGCCAACCAACTGGCTCGACTCACCACGTCTCGACTCATTCTACGTATCGCGCGCGCGACAGCAGTTCATCCAAAGGCAACCCAACCGGCTAGCTACTACGTCTCGCAATGTTCATCTAGAGGCAACCCACCCGGCTAGCTACTGTTCATCCACCTTCGACTTCCTCCAGCCTTCACCTGCTACTGTTCATCCACCGTCGACTTCCTCCAGCCTCCACCAACACTACAAAAAGAAGACACATCCGTGACATTTTGGGCCGAACGAAAAAAAATTATGTCATGCTTATGACACTTCTATGACGATAATTGTGACAAAACCTGGTATCATCATAGATGTGGTGGGCTCCTACTTCTATGACAAAAAATCATGACAGAAAATGGGCTTTTCGTCCTAGGCAGGCTGGAGACACGGCTACATGACATTCTTTGGGCTGTCCATGACGGAAAAAACATGGTAGAAGCAAGGACGAGGAAAATATTGGGGAGTTCCCGATAATGGTGGGTGGTCGGGGCCGAGCGATGCACGGAGGGATTGCGCGTTTCTCTCATACACATACGCACGTGGGTGCGAGGCGTTGGGCTCTAACTGAACCCGTGCGAGGCGTTCACTTACTGAATCTGAGCGATTGCACTGGCTACGCGTTACTGAACCCGAGCGATCGATCGATCCCTGGCTGTTAACTGAATCCGATCGAGCGATTCCTTTGCTACTGCTGCTAACTGAAGCTGATCGAACCTACTGCCTCTTGATGAACAGTGAGCGTTGTTGGGGGTTGGATGAACAGTTCTTGCTGGGGGTTGGATGAATAGGACCCCTTCGTAGTAGAGGGCATTGCCGCTGGATGAACAGGACCCCGATCAAGCCGGCTGGGGGTGGATGAACAGGACCCCGTGGAGGGCTGGTTGAATAGTAGCCAGTGGAGGCTGGATGAACACGACCCCGTGGAGGGCTGGTTGAACAGTAGGCGGTGGAGGCTAGATGAACAGTAGCCCGTGGATGAACAGGAGCCCGTGGAGGCAGGAGAGAAACGCCGTCGATGAACAGTAGCAGGCGGAGGCTGGAGGAGGTCGACGGTGGATGAACAGTAGCCCGTGGAGGCTGGAGGAGGTCGACGGTGGATGAACAGTAGCCCATGGAGTCCCGTTTTGCGGTACACCACAACCCTCCCAATGAACATGACCCTGTTTCAACCGTAGGAGGTCAAAGAGAAGTCTGTTTCCTCCGTTTTGCGGCACTCTATTAAAAGGATGCCTTAATATCCCTTAGTTTCCATTAGGACCCTACCGCCACGGGAGGGTAGGACAAAAGATGTCATGCAAGTTCTTTTCCATAAGCATGTATTACTATATTCGGAATACGTGCCTACATTATATTGATGCATTGGAGCTAGTTTTGTGTGACCCTATGTTATAACTGTTGCATGATGAATGCCATCCGACATAATTACCCATCATTGACCCATTGCCTACGAGCTTTTCACATATTGATCTTTGCTTAGTTACTTCTCCGTTGCCACTGTTACGATTGCTACAAAACTGCTACTGTTACTTTTGCCACCGTTACCGTTACTTCCATACTACTTTGCTACTAAATACTTTGTTGCAGATATTAAGCCTTTCAGGTGTGGTTGAATTGACAACTCAGCTGCTAACACTTGAGAATATTCTTTGGCTCCCCTTGTGTCGAATCAATAAATTTGGGTTGAATACTCTACGCTCAAAAACTGTTGCGATCCCCTATACTTGCGAGTTATCAAGACCTTTTTCTGGCGCCGTTGCCGGGGAGCATAGCTCTATTCTCTGAGTCACTTGGGATTTATATCTGTTGATCACTATGAGGATTCTGAAAGGCAACAAAACCAAGATCTATCCCTCAACTACGAGGGGAGGTAAGGAACTGCCATCTAGCTCTGCACTTGATTCATCTTCTGTTTTGAGTAAACTTGTGACACCTACACCTATTGATTATGATATGTCGCATGTTATTGATGATGCCACTTCTGTTATGCATGATGCTTATGATGATACTACTTCTCTGCTTGATAATACTGTGCCACTAGGTGAATTTCTTGATGAACAACTTGCTAGGGTTAGAGAGAATGAAATTACTGAAACTGATGATATTCATGAAAGTGACGATGAAGATTCTCCCCCTAAATCTGAATTGCTTGTTGTACCTGAGGGTTATATTATGGATGAAGAAACTGCAAGAGACTTTTTTGCTTGCAATGATAGATATGATCTTAAGAAGCTGTTAGCTAAGCTGAAAGAAAAGTCTTTGAATGCTAGAATGCAATATGATCATGCGATTGCTACTTCACCTATCTGTGTTACTGATAAGGATTATGAATTCTCTGTTGATCCTGAGTTAATTACTTTGGTTGAATCTAATCCTTTCTATGGCTATGAATCTGAAACTGTTGTGGCACACCTTACTAAATTGAATGATGTAGCCACCCTATTTACTCATGAGGAAGAAATTCATTATTACTATATTCTTAAGTTGTTTCCTTTTCATTAAAGGGTGATGCTAAGATATGGTTTAATTCTCTTGCTCTTGGTTGTGTGCGTAGTCCCCAGGATATGATTTATTACTTCTCTGCAAAATATTTTCCCGCTCATAAGAAACAAGCTGCCTTAAGGGAAATATTTAACTTTGTGCAAATTGAAGAAGAGAGTCTCCCACAAGCTTGGGGGAGGCTTCTCCAATTACTTAATGCTTTGCCTGATCATCCTCTCAAGAAAAATGAAATACTTGATATCTTTTATAATGGACTAACCGATGCTCCTAGGGACCACCTAGATAGTTGTGCTAGTTGTGTTTTCAGGGAAAGAAATGTTGAGCAAGATGAATTGCTATTGAATAATATATTGAGTAATGATAACGATTGGACACTTCCTGAACCAACTCCTAAGCCAACTCCGAAGAAAAGGGTTATTCTATTTCTCAGTCCTGAAGATATGCAAGAGGTAAAGAAATCTATGAAAGAAAAAGGTATTAAAGCTGAAGATGTCAAGAATTTACCGCCTATTGAAGAGATACATGGTCTTGAAAACCCGTCACGTCACATGTAGTAAAGGTAAATTCTCTCTATAGATTTGATGAAGGTGATATTCCTCATAATAAGTCTACTAGTCAATGCTTGGATGAGTTTGACAACTTTATTGTTGAACAAGAAAACTTCAATGCTTATGTTGGTAGACAATTGAAACGTAATGCTTATATGGTTGAACACTTGAGTGATATGTCTAGAGTTAAAAGTGATCTTTAGCTTATTAGTAAACATGCTTCCATGGTTACGACTCAAGTAGAACAAGTACTTAAGGCACAAGATGATTTGCTCAATGAGTTGAATAATAAGAACAATGATAATGTTGTTAGAGTTATGACTAGAGTTGGTAAAATGACCTAGTAACCTTTGTATCTCGAGGGCTATCCTAAGAGAGCTGAGCAAGATTCTCAGAGAATTAATACTGATACACCTAGTCCTACTAATAAAAAGAAAAAAAATACTGATAGGACATTGCATGCTTGTAGTGAACCTGTTATTGACACACCTGAGAATCCCAATGATATTTCTATTTCTAATGCTGAAACACAATCTGGTGATGAACATGAACCTAGTGATAATGTTAATGATGATGTTCATTTTGATGCTCAACCTAATAATGATAATGATGTAGAGATTGAACTTGTTGTTGATCTTGATAACCCACAACCAAAGAATTAACGTTATGATAAGAGAGACTTCGTTGCTACGAAGCACGGTAAAGAAAGAGAACCATGGGTTCAGAAACCCATGTCTTTTCCTCCTAAGCCATCCAAGAAAAAGGATGATGAGGGTTTTGAGCGCTTTGCTGAAATGATTAGACCTATCTTTTTGTGTATGCGTTTGACTGATATTCTTAAAATGCATCCTTATGCTAAGTATATGAAAGATATTGTCACTAATATAAGAAAGATACCGGAAGCTGAAATTTCCACCATGCTTACTAATTATACTTTTAAGGGTGGAATACCAAAGAAACTTGGAGATCCAAGAGTACCAACTATACCATGCTCCATTAAAAGAAACTATGTTAAAGCTGCTTTATGTGATCTTGGAGCCGGTGTTAGTGTTATGCCTTTCTCTTTATATTGTAGACTTGATTTGAATAAGTTGACACCTACTGAAATCTCTTTGCAAATGGCTGATAAATCAACTGCTATACTCATTGGTATTTGTGAGGATGTGCCTTTTGTGGTTGCAAACATTACTATTTTAATGAACTTTGTTATTCTTGATATTCCTGAGGATGACAGTATGTCGATCATCCTTGGTAGACCCTTTTTGAATACTGCAGGCTATTATTGATTGCAACAAAGGCAATGTCACTTTTCATGTTAATGGTAATCAGCATACGGTACAGTTTCCGAAGAAACAACATCAAGTTCATAGTATCAATTCTATTGGAAAATTTCCAACTATCACTATTGGAGGTTTTGAATTCCCTCTTCCTACTGTCAAAAAGAAATATGATATTCTTATTGTTGGGGACATGCATATCCCCAAAAATTCTCCGGTTTCATGTTATTCGAAAGAGGTTTGTTAACAAGACTTGATCAACTTTGTTAGTGGATTCCTTTTGATGAGCATGAGATGGATGAAGTTAGAAAGGACAACTTTCTGTACCCTCCTTTTACTTTCTATTATTTAGAATAAATAAAGCAAAAATAGTATTTTCTATCTGTTTTCTGAATTATCCTTGCAATAAAAAATACCCCGAAAATAAAAGTTCTCCAAATGCCCTGAAATTTAGTATGATTTTTATAGAATATTTGAGAATTTCTGGCATTAAGAACATGCCAGGGGGATGCACCACTGAGCCACGAGGGTGGAGGGTGCACCCTACCCCTAGGCACGCCCCCTGCCTCGTGGCCCCACGTGGCCCCCCTCCACTTATTCCAGCACCCATCCACTTCGTCTTCCTCTAGAAAAAATCACCCCGTAGCTCAAACACGTGTTCTTGCTCATTTTGCTGCCATTTTTGATCTCGTTGCTGAAAGCTCCATTCACAAAACTGCTTTGGGGGATTGTTCTTCAGTATGCGACTCCTCCAATGGTCCAATTGGTTTTTGTTCTAGTGCTTTATTTATTGTAAATTTTTGCTACTGAGGTGACCCTGTTCTTGATCTTGCATGTCAAATTTATATGGTCCAAAGTAGTTTTAATGCATGATATAGTCTCTAGGCAGTAGTGGGAGTAGTTGCAATCAATCTTGTTGAGTTTGGTTCACTTTTTATTTTGAGTCACTAAAAATTTCAGAAAATTTCAGAAGAAGAAAAATGTCTAGGAGAATGTACCAAGGTGCTTCTTCAAGGAAGCAAGCACCGAGGCTCGCGATACGTGAGCCAGACCTTGAACCACGAAGGGAAGCTCAAGTGCGGCCTTGTGAATGGCCGTCGGATGAATTTATGGTCACAGACTTCAAGGATGAATTTGATGCGTATGTGCGTAATGCTAATCTTGAGGACTTCGTATCAGATAAGTGTCGACAATACTATTACCTCACTGATTCCTTTGTGCGGAGGTTTGAATTTTCATCTAAGCGCAACACTCACACTGTTATATTTGACCTCTATGAGAAATCATATACCATGGACCTTGAAGATTTTAATACTGCTTGCAAAATCCCACAGTGGGGCATCTTCACTGAACCTCACAAATCTGAATATAATGATTTCCTTGCTAGCATCACTATGGGAGAAGCTAGAAATATCACACAAGCTACCATAAGGAGCATTCATTTTCCTGTCATACATTACTTTTCTCTCTTTATAGGTAGATGCATTAACGATAAGCTCGAGCATAGTCACATTTGCGTCCCAGATCTTAGTGTCCTCAAGAATGCGGTATTAGGTGATAAGCGATATAACTTGGCGGCCATTGTTGTGCAGAGGTTACATCTTAATGCTAAAGATGGAGATTTATTTGGTGGGATTTATGCAACTTGTTTAGCTGATTATCTTGGTGTATCCATAAGAGAAAATGATATTGAGTTGCCACCTGCTTTTCTACATTATAATGCTATGGTTAGTTACCAGTTTCTTGAGAGGAACGATCAGTCCCTCCAGTACCGACTAATCTTTGACAGACGGCATGCTGTCCATATTACCCTTCTTGCTCCTGCCTTCTTTAACTTTCAGGCAAATGGGAGATATGTTATAACCAGAGAGGAGGCAAACAAGTATGAGAGATCAGCGGAGGCCGCTCGTCTACAGGAAGTGGCTCGTCAGGCGGCAGCTGCCGCAACATAGTATAACCCCAACTATGATGTCAGATGTCATCTGGGCCAGTGGTGGCCTTAGAACAACTTAGGCCAAAAGCCTAAGCTTGGGGGAGTACGTATTTCTCACCAACATTACATTCATGTTCACACACTCATTCTAGTCGTCGGTGTTTGTCGTGGAAATATCACGTCAGATGTCCTAACAGAAGGCCTTAGTCGTGGAGGCATCGCAACGAGATTAGCCTGAAGGGGATAAATCGGACAAGGGACACGAGAGTTTTATACTAGTTTGGCCCCTTACGATGAAGGTAAAAGCCTACGTCTAGTTGTGATGGGATTATTGGGGCTTCGATGACCAGGGAGCAAATACGCTTTGCCTGGGTCTCGAGTTGTTGTCTGTTGTCCTTGAACCGCCGCCGGGTCGTCCCTTTATATACACAGGGTGACGCCCGACCGGTTTACAGAGTCTCGAGGCCGAATCATACAAGTGTTCGGCTCGGTGTCTCCCTTTCCCTAACTTACAATACAAGTTACACAACTATGGCGGTTTACCACTATGGGCCCTAATCCGCCCCTGGGCTCCGGGCCTCTAAGCTTTATCAGTAAAGCGCCATCTTCTTGTCTTCATGGGCTTCAGTATAGTTGAGCGTGAACCGGCCCCTCCTGGGCGGTTTACACTCAGTAGTCATATCCTCAACATTAGGCCCCATATTGATTTGAACCTGTTCATGTAAATCTTCAATACTTAGAAAAATTCCATGAACCTCTTCTAATGATTCTCTGTAAACCACCATGTTGTCTTCTCCCTGTAAATTTTGGTGAACCGCCGTGACGTCATCTTCTGTCACTGCAGTAAATCATCATGATGTCATCTCCGCATAAAAAGATTTATGAAGATTCCCTTCTCTTAATTAATTCCCAAAGATCGAGGCGACAACTGCACCCTCTTTTGCCGTTTCAGGCCCCTTGATTTTTGCGCCTGCCATTTTTATTCTCTTGCCTTTATAAATAGGACCGAGGGTCCTTCCATTTTTCCCCCTCGCCTCTTCTCATCTTCTTCTTACTCGCGACTCTGAAGACCTCGAGCTCCGGCGCCGCCGTCGTCCTTCGAGCACTGCACTCAACAAGGCCGCTGCATCAACCTGTTCTTGATCAGATAGACTGCACCGGTCCTCCGCTGCCTCGCAGCATCAGTGAGTACTCCTCTTTACAACTGTTAGACCTGCATTAGGGTTCTTCTGTTCATCGGTGTTCTTCCTCGTTTTTCCTTTTCCTCTCCTAGATCTCATAAATAGACCTGAAACTGATAGGAAAGGTATGCGGTAGTAGTTCAGCACCCCTAATTACCCTTAGAAACTACATTTTACTGTATGAGATCCTCCCCGGGCACACGGGCTCTTCTGCTGTCGCGACCTTTAGGGTTAGAAATTTTTTCCTTTTGTAAAACCGTGATAGATCCAAAATTATATCACCATCTTGTGAAACTTGTTTCTGCAACACTTAGTAGATTTCAGATCTGCTTCTTCCGTAAAAGGCGGTTTGACCTTTAGTAGTTGATAATCCGCCATATGCCATTAGCCCTCACTTAAACCGCCATCTTGACTTGAGTAGTAATCTCGGGTTTACCTTACATATATGCCTTGATTAAATTCCCCGGTTTAACACCGGCTAGTACACATCACCCTTGAATCGTAAACCGGCCTTCACTTTTCTTTTACAGTTTGTTTTTTATAATGACCAAGCAATTCACCGCTTGCAACTGGGTTCCTTCCCGGATCACGGAAACGCAAATCAATGGATATGTTCTGACTGGCGCTTTAGCCTCAAAAAATGCCCTTCAGTGGCGAGTCCCTGGCCCTGAGTGCCCTCCTGAACCTCAAGATGGAGAAGTGATCGTGTTCATGCAACATCTAGACCGGGGATTCAGTCCTCCCGTATAAAGTTTTTCCGGGATGTACTTGCTAGCTTTCAACTCCATCCACAAGATATTGGACCGAATTCTGTGTCCAACATATGCAACTTCCAAGTATTCTGTGAAGTTTACCTTCAAGAAGAACCGTCTGTTGAGCTCTTTAGGGACTTCTTCCATTTGAACCGCCAAACTGAATTCTCTGACGGCCCCAACACTGAACTCGGCGGAGTGTCGATTCAGAAAAGGAAAGAAGTTGATTTTCCTCACGCCAAACATCATAGCCACCCCAAAGATTGGAACCAAACATGGTTTTATTGTCAGAATACTACTCCTGCTGAAGAAAACCCTCTGCCGGGTTACCATGCTCACCGACTTAGCAACGGCCACCCATTACCTCAATGACTCACAACCAAAGAACGACAAGCTTATGCACCTCAACTTGCCAAGCTCCAGGCTCTTCTAGCCAACGGTTTAACCGGTGTTGACCTCGTTTGCTGCTGGGTTTCATGGAGTATCCTTCCTTTAAGCCGCCGCTCTGGATTGATGCATGAATATACCGGCAATACCAATGATCCTCAACGGTTTAACAAAATAGAAATAACTGATGATGAAGTCACTGAGTCTGTGGAGAAGATGCTGGATGAACTGATCACCGCATGCAGCAAAACTAGGATGCGCCCTTTTTATGCCTCCAACAAACCGCCAGCGGTAAAAACTTTAACCTTGTGCTTTTTGATCCGTCTCTGCTTTAACACTACTATAATAATCCTTTGCTTAATTTTACAGGCCAAAGATTCCTTCTAGAAGAGGGAAACTCAAGATAAACCGGTGAGGGCTCCTCGTGCCAAAAGCAAAGTCACAAAGAAACCGGCCAAGAGGAAAACCGCCGAGTCCGCTGATCCACCCGAAGATATTGAAGAATCGGATCAAGAGGTAGAACTTGACTCCCTTGGCTTATTTTTCGTACACCTTATTGACAATAATTATTACCAGGATGATGCGGAAGCCAGTCATGCCAACCATGTAGAGGTAATCTCCCTTTTCTCCGATTCAGATCATGTGCTGGTTCAAAAATTTCGCCATGCAGTTCAGAAAGTAAAATGCTCTCACCCTCTTGCTCATTTGGATCCACAATTTTCTTTGAAGACACAGCAACATGAAGGTCGTCGCACAACCCGACACAGTGGCCAACAAGTCACTTCCTCCGGTTTACCAGACACTCCACCCTGGAAACGTCGTCGAGAGGTCTCTTCCTCTTTTAATAAACCTTATCCCTTGGCGGGTTACTTCCAATACCCACTTAATCCGTCTGATTCAAATTATCAGGCGACTTCTAATTCTTCATCTAGCGACTCATCAACCACACAATTGCCTCCCCTCAAGACCGTCGCTAGGTAAGTATACTGCCCTTCAGCTTTTTTCTTCATGCGTTGGTTTACCATACTAATCTTTGTTTTGATATTGTAGTGCCAAAGCCCGACTGAGCAAGAAAGCCAAGACCAGTGGCCCCACTGATGAAGTTGCACCGGAGAAGACCTCAGAAGGTGCTAGTAGAGACACTGATGTTGTCATGGATGTTTCTGCCCCACAAGATCCAAACACGGATGCTGATCCGCCGGAAGCTGACCCGGCTACTCATGTTGATCCATCAAGCCCGCATGCTACGCCTCCAAGTCTAGCTGCTGATCCGCCGAGCCCAGCCAGGGATATTGTCAATCCACCGAGCCCGTCAAAAGGTAGCGATGATGATGTTATTATCACCGGTACTACTCACACCGTCCCAGGCAATCCGGTTGCCTTATCAAAGCACACTGCTAAGGAAGAATTTGCTGCTATGGGCAAGGGGAAAGAGAAGACAGATTTATCCAGTTATGTTAACCTTTATGCCCAGGAGCTTCATTCCGGATTCCTAAACCGCCTATACACAAGCCGAGATTATGAGGCCGGTTTGGTGAATATGATGAAGGAGTGCTATGAGGTAATCTTCCAAACACTTTAATCCTTGTTCTATATATTCACTACATTGTAGCCCCCAAGGGCCGGTTTATCTCTTGAAGACAAACCGAGACTTTTAAGATAAAGAACACTTCAACTGAGTAGCCCCCAAGGGCCGGTTTATCTCTTGAAGATAAACCAGGACTTTTATGTTCCATACTGCATTTTGTTAATTCCCTTGCCTGTGTATTTTCTGATCAAACAGACATTAGCCCCCAAGTGCCAAGGTTAATACTTGTATTGATCCTTGGGACTTCAAACAATCAGCAGTAAAGAAGCAATCCGCATTAGCCCCCAAGTGCCAAGTGTATAACTGGTTATATGCTTGGGACTTTTGAGAAAAATATTAACATCCTCCTCATCTGACTGTTGCAGGCTGATATAAACCACCAAGGTTCTCAAATTTCTGATCTTCAAGGGAATATCAAGTCCCAGCAAGCAGAGACCTCCAAGCCTAAAGAGGAGCTAAAAGGTGCTTTGACAGCTATGGAACAACTGAAAGATGCCTTTAAGACTAAACGGGCCAACTGGGAAACTGAAAAGGCTGCTTTGTTGAAGCGGGCTGAAGACGCCGAGGCAACTCTTAAACCGATGGCAGAAGAGCTAACCGGGTTAAAACATCAAGTAAATGCCATGACGTCTGCGATATTTGGTAAGTACCTTGTGTATAGAGCTCGATTATCCATCTGAAATATCTGGTTTAAATTGTGAATTCTTAAACCGTTTCAGGTAGTCGTGTTGCTCATCTGGGTGCTGACATGCGGATGAAGCTTAAGGCAGCATATACATTGATAGAGCAACTGTATACCGGTGCCCGACGAGTTATCTGCGCAGTCTCATACAACAAACCGGCACCAACATTGATCAAGGAGACGCTAGCCAAATTGTCATTGACACCGGCACAGATAGAAGAAATGAAGCGATCTGCTGCCAGGGCTGGCGCTTTGTTGGCACTGACTCGGGCCAAAGCATGGATAGCTGACCTGGATCCAGTTGATATTGCCAAGGGCTATCCTGGTGAACAAGAAAACGTGTCAGAATTTGATAATGAAGCCCTCAAAGCCTTGACAAAGGAGATGCGTCCGCTGGCAAGTCAATTGGCGGAAGAGGCTAACTTGACTGTTCATCGGTCCTTCTATGATGCCAACAACCAACGGATTGACACTGCTGTGAAGGAAGCGCAAAACCTTATCCCGCCAATCCGTAAGCACACTTATGCCCTTGACGTTGAACCGTCCGAACTTGTAAGTGAAGAGGCTGTCTTTCGAGCTTTAACCCGGATTGATTGGACCACTGTTGACTTCCAGCCACTGGATGGGGAGGAGGTTGAAACAATGCCAGAAGATCCATCCACCTCTCGTCAACACAGTGATGAGTCTTAATCCGGCAACCAGGTTGATGTTCACAGATTGTGTGCTGTGTAAAGAACAATCACTTATTTTGGGCCTTGAAGCGCCTTGTAATAGGCTAGTTGACATACTTTGATCTGGTGCCATTGTGCAATGCTACTTGATATTTTAATCCAGTATGATATTGCTATGATTTATTTGTCTTGGTATTCTGTATAAGTCCTGCTTTCTGCATGTTAAAGACTTAAACATGTCCTGGCGATTTACCACTGGACAGATTTATGATACCCAATACAGAAACAAAATCCTCATAACCAATGTTATAAAGTACTGAAATATGAATCATATCATACCTGTGATATTAAATCACTGTTGTTGGTCCACCAACTCGTTTAGTAAGGGTGAAAACCCAAACTTTGTGTGTTGGAAGGTACCCACCATATTATACTGGTGTGTAAGAAGCCATACCGGGTATTACTAAACACCGGATGATCATTCTGGCGACTTATAGTCAATGCCAGGCGGGATTGAAAGATGCCAGTTCACCATTGATTATCAGATGATAACTGTAAGCCACACCGGGTTAAGAAAACACCGGGTTGAGATGAAGACATACATTCTGGCCGAGTCGAAAGACGCTGGCTTACTTTTAAAAGTTGATCAAATAAAGATAAAACTTGCAAAAACGAAGGCAAATAAAAACTTGTAGTCGAGGCTTTTCGAGGGCTACCAGGCCTTGAGGCTTTTCGTGGGCTGCCAGGCCGCTGAGTTAAACCATTTGACAAAGCCTTTTAAGATGGGCCTCCAACTAACCAATCGTCATTTTAACTTTGACAAGTTCAGGGTCTCAACGAGAGTAACTTATCAAACGTTCGGCGGGTCGTGCCAGGATTACCTGGATAGGAGTGGCTTACTTGATGAAGGCAGGTTAACCCGGGGTTTTAGGTGAATACACCAGGCTTCCAAGCCGTGGGTCGATACCCAATTACAAGGGTCCTGTCAAACTCTTTGTTACTTTACACAAAGAGCCCCCAAGTAACTTTGTGAGCTGTGCTCAATGGGTGCCTATGTTTGAGTCATGCTTTTAGCAACAGAACTCTCTTTGGACCCTTGGGTGTGAAGCTCCCAAGCTGTATGATGGCATGATAGCCGGTTTAATGGACAAAACGGGTCATTTCTTTGGAAGCAGAAGCCCCCTTGTAACCAAGAAATATGGGAAGAACGGCAGAGGCCCTGCTTGTAGCAAGGATGCCGGTTTATTATATTGAGCATAATATATACATTGTCAAAATATGTACATAAGAAGAGCCTATAGCTCAAGTGTAATAAGGCCGAAGGAGAGCTATGTTCCACGGCCGCCGGGTCTCCTCCACAGAACTGCGTGAGTCTTCTCGAACGTCAATGAGGTAGTATGATCCGTTGTGCAGATTCTTGCTGACCAGAAAGGGCCCTTCCCAAGGTGGGGATAACTTGTGCATATGAGTCTGATCCTGAATGAGCCGGAGCACTAAGTCGCCTTCTTGAAAGGTTCTTGTCTTAACCCGACGGCTGTGATAACGCCTAAGGTCTTGCTAATAAACCGCCTAACGAGCCAATGCCATGTCCCGTTTCTCGTCTAACATGTCTACTGCTTCTTGACGTGCTTGCTCGTTGTCCGCTTCAACATAATTGGCAACCCGGGGCGAATCATGACGAATGTCACTGGGGAGAACCGCCTCTGCTCCGTAGACCATGAAGAAGGGCGTATGACATGTAGATCGGTTTGGGGTGGTGTTTATGCTCCATAACACAGATGGTAGTTCTTCCACCCAACAACCCAGCATCCGCTTCAAAGGGACCATGAGCTGGGGCTTTATACCCTTTAAAATTTCCTGATTAGCTCTCTCAGCTTGACCATTAGACTGGGGGTGAGCCACGGATGCTACATCAAGCCGGATGTGCTCTCGTTGACAAAATTCCTCCATCTCACCTTTGGGAAGGTTCATGCCATTATATGTCATGATGCTATGTGGAAAACCAAAACGGAAGATCACCTTTTTAATGAATTGAACTGCCGTGGCCGCGTCACATTTACTTACTGGCTCCGCTTCAACCCATTTAGCAAATTTATCAACCGCCACCAAGAGGTGGGTCTTCTTATCCTTGGATCGTTTAAAAGGACCCACCATATCAAGCCCCCAAGTAACAAACGGCCAAGTTATTGGAATCATCCATAGCTCTTGAGCGGGAACATGAGCTCGGCGTGAAAACTTTTGACAAGCATCACACCGCTTTACCAAGTCCTCAGCATCGGCATGAGTCGTCAACCAGTAAAAACCATGATGAAAAGCTTTAGCAACCAGGGATTTTGAACCGGCATGATGACCACAATCGCCTTCATGGATTTCGAGCAAGATTTATTGGCCCTCCTCAGGAGAAACACAATGTTGGAACACGCCTGAAACACTGCAGCAGTGTAACTCGCCATTGTGAATAACCATGGACTTGGATCACCGGACTATCTGTCTGGCCAGAACTTCATCCTCTGGTAACTCGCCCCGGTTCATATACGCCAGATACGGAACCGTCCAATCCGGAATTGTGTGTAAAGCAGCAACTAACTGTGCCTCCGGATCAGGAATAGCCAAATCCTCCTCTGTGGGCAATTTTACAGACGGGTTATGCAGGATATCCAGAAAAGTATTGGGTGGCACCGGTTTACGTTGAGACCCCAGCCGGCTTAAAGCATCTGCTGCTTTGTTTTTACGCCGATCAATGTGCTCAACCTGATAACCTTTGAAGTAACCAGCCACAACATCCACTTCTCGCCTGTAAGCCGCCATGAGGGGATCCTTAGAGTCTCAAGTGCCAGAAACTTGTTGAGCCACCAGATCAGAATCTCCAAGGCATCGTACTTGGCTTAAGTTCATCTCCTTAGCCACTCGAAGACCATGGAGTAAGGCTTCATATTCAGCTACGTTGTTAGTACAAGGGAACATTAAGCGAAGAACATAATGAATTTTATCACCTCGAGGGGAAGTAAGGAAAACTCCAGCCCCCGAGCCCTCCAATTGCCTGGATCCGTCAAAGTGAATAGTCCAGTATGTACTGTCAGGTTTGTCCTCTGGTATTTGTAACTCTGTCCAATCATTGATGAAATCCACAAGGGCCTGGGATTTGATTGTTGTTCGAGGCATATACTTCAAACCGTGTGGTCCAAGCTCAATAGTCCATTTAGAAACCCGGCCAGTTGCTTCCCTGTTCTGGATTATATCCCCCAAAGGAGCAGAACTGACCACTGTGATGGGATGACCTTGAAAGTACTGTTTAAGCTTCCGACTTGCCATAAAAACCCCATACACCAGCTTCTGCCAATGCGGATATCTTTGCTTGGACTCAATGAGCACTTCGCTGATATAGTAAACTGACCTTTGAACCGGGTATTCCTTCCCAGCCTCCTTGCGCTCTACCATAATAGCAACACTGATAGCCCGGGCATTAGCAGCCACATATAACAGTAGTGGCTCATTATCAATTGGAGCGGCAAGAACCGGCGATTCAGCCAACTGCTTCTTCAAGTCTTCAAGCGCCGCATCAGCAGCATCGCTCCATACAAAACTATCTGTCTTCTTCAACATCTGGTACAGAGGGATTACATTTTCTCCCAACCTGCTGATAAACAGGCTCAAAGCCGCAATACGACCCGCCAGACGTTGAACATCATTGATACATGCCGGTTTAGCCAGAGATGTGATAGCCTTGATCTTTTCCGGATTAGACTCAATGCCCCGGTTGGACACCAAAAAACCCAAGAGCTTGCCAGCCGGTACACCAAAAACACACTTAGCCGGATTGAGCATCATTTTATAAATTCTCGGATTATCAAAGGTTTCCTGCAAATCAGATATGAGTGTCCCCGCCTTCCTAGACTTGACCACAATATCATCCACATAGGCATGAACATTGCGCCCAATCTGAGTATGAAGACAATTCTGCACACAACGTTGATAAGTTGCCTGGGCACTCTTGAGCCCAAAGGGCATAGATACATAACAGAAGGCTCCAAAGGGAGTGATGAAAGTTGTCTTCTCCTGGTCCTTAACTACCATATTGATCTGATGATAACCAGAATAAGCATCCAAGAAACTCAAATGCTCACAACCCGCCGTAGGATCAATGATTTGATCAATACGAGGGAGGGTAAAGGGATCAGCTGGGCAAGCTTTGTTCAAATCTGTGTAATCCACACACATACACCAAGTGCCGTTTTTCTTAAACACCAACACCGGATTAGCCAACCACTCTGGGTGAAACACTTCCACGATAAACCCTGCTGCCAGGAGCCGGGCTACCTCTTCCCTAATGGCCTTGCGCCGCTCCTCATTAAAGCGGCGAAGAAACTGTTTGACCGGTTTGAACTTCGGATTGATATTAAGAGTGTGCTCAGCGAGTTCCCTTGGTACACCTGGCATGTCAGAAGGTTTCCATGCAAAGATGTCCTGGTTCTCACAGATGAACTCGATGAGTGCGATTTCCTATTTAGGATCCAAGTTGACGCTGATATTGAACTGCTTGGATGAATCGCCAGGAACAAAATCAACCAATTTAGTCTCATCAGCCGATTTAAACTTCAAAGCCGGATCATGCTCTGTAGTGGGCTTCTTTAGAGAGGTCATGTCTGCCGGATCAACATTGTCCTTATAAAATTTCAACTCTTCCGTTGCACAAACCAATTCAGAATAGGCTGCATCACCTTCCTCACATTCCAAAGAGATCTTACGGCTACCATGAACCATGATGGTCCCTTTGTGACCCGGCATCTTGAGCTGCAGATAAACATAACATGGCCTTGCCATGAATTTAGCGTAAACTGGCCATCCAAATAAAGCATGATACGGACTTCTGATCTTGACCACTTCAAAGGTAAGCGTCTCGGACCTTGAATCATGATCATCTCCAAAAACTACCTCCAGACCTATCTTACCAACTGGGTAAGTCGATTTACCAGGCACCACTCCGTGAAAAATGGTGTTTGACGGTCTAAGATTCTTATTCGTCAACCCCATACGCCGGAAGGTTTCATAGTACAATATGTTGATACTGCTTCCTCCGTCCATGAGCACCTTAGTCAACTTATAACCTCCCACCTGCGGTGCAACGACCAAAGCTAGGTGACCCGGATTGTCAACCCGGGGCGGATGATCTTCCCTGCTCCATACAATAGGCTGCTCAGACCAGCATAGATAACGGGGCACTGCCGGTTCAACAAAGTTTACTGCCCTTTTATGGAGTTTCTGATCGCGCTTGCACAGGCTAGTAGTGAAGACATGATATTGTCCACCGTTTAACTGCTTTGGTTGCTCTGATAACCCGACTGCTGTTGATTCCCCTGATTACCCTGTTGATGGTTACCACCCTGGTTATTCTGATTGCCCTGATTATTCTGAAACCCTGAGTTTGAACCGCCACCACCGTAACCCGGCCCGTGAAAGCCTGGACCGGAACCACCAGATGGACCTTGATCATACTGGAAAAGATCAGAATTTTTGAATTCCCTCATGATGTGGCAATCCTTCCAAAGGTGTGTGGCTGGAGCCTCCTTTGTCCCGTGCTTTGGGAAAGGCTGGTTTAACAGGCGTTCCAGATTTATTCCTCCACCGCGCTGGGGCGGTTTACCCTTACGGCGCTGCATATTACCCTGCATACTGGTGTTAGCCACAAAATCGGAATTGTCCGCTTTACGCTTACCATTGTTTCCGTGGTTTGCCTGGTTATGATGTCCCTTTGAACCGGCATTCTTCTTTCCCTTGTCCTGTTTCTCTTCATCAGAATCAGGGTCCTTGGTATTATCAGAATCAGCATACTTAACCAGAGCCGCCATATGTGTTCCCATATCATTGCAGTGGCTCATCCCAACTTCATTTTTAGTGACTTAAACCGGCAATTGCCCTCCAACGTCACAATCGCTGTATCCGGATTGATGCAGCCTGATGAGTGCAAAATTTCTAAAACCCGGCGCACCCAATGGGTTGTTGATTCATTCTCTCCTTGGATACAAGCCGCCAGATCTACAATGGACATAGGTTGCTTGCATGTATCTTTGAAGTTTGCTATGAATTTGGCCTTCAACTCATTCCATGAATTGATCGAGTTAGCAGGCAGGCTCTTCAGCCAGGTGCGAGCCGTTCCTTCTAGCATCATGGTGAAGTATTTTGCACACGCCACTTCATCCACATCTAGCATCTCCATTGCCATCTCATAACTCTCCACCCATGCCTCGAGGGGCTGATCAGCGGTATAGTGAGGCACCTTGTGTGGCCCTTTGAAGTCTTTGGGCAATCGCACATTACGGAGAGCCGGGATGAGACACGACACTCCCCAGGAGCTGAAGGCAAGCCCGGTCCCTCGTTCTACTGATGCCGCTGGCTGAACCGGGCCGGGTTGACGCTGACCCGCGTGCTGTGCTGCCAATGCGGCCTCCCTTCGCGCTGTGCCATTATCCACCACATCTTGAGCATTCAAACCGCCGTTCATTGGATTAGGCCCTCGAGGGGCATCACGACACCGCGCACTGCTTGACACCGCTGGTTCGTCTAGGTGCCTGCTATAACTCCTGCTCGGACGAGGGGTTGAATGTATTCTGTCTCGGCTGTAGGAATAAGCCTGTTGCTGTAC
Organism: Triticum dicoccoides; assembly: GCF_002162155.2. Classification (NCBI taxonomy): domain Eukaryota; kingdom Viridiplantae; phylum Streptophyta; class Magnoliopsida; order Poales; family Poaceae; genus Triticum; species Triticum dicoccoides. Next base: position 255,927,010 of record NC_041385.1, read on the forward strand.
AACAGCGGTTTGAAGAAGATCCCTGGCTCGTCGTGTCTCAACCGCCGCGAGTGAGTCGCCCTCCATCGGGATAGCTGCCAAACGCGATGCTGCCGCAATCATGTTATCCAAAGGACTGGAAAAGTGACCCGGTGGTGTTGCTACATATTGCGGCGGGTTGTCTATCCGTCGAGGCAGGTCCATCGTCCATGGCTGATCCGGCACCGCCCCAGGTGCCTCGGTCTGGTTTGCTCCTGTCGGATTGCTAGGCCCAGCTCCTGGTGTACCGAAGAGATTTAGACCCTCGTAAATTTGCGGCAGTCGAGACCGGTACTTCCTCGTTTGAGGCGTTCTGATCCAACATGAGCCGGTAATTCTGCGCCTGGATCAGCTATGATTGGGCATCCAAAGCGGCCCGCTCTTCATCCATCCTGGCCTCCTCAAGTGCCAAGTCTGCTTTGGCCTGAGTTATCTCATCCCTTAGCTTCGTGACATCCGCATTATGCTGAACTTGAGTCTCTGGAGTCACCGCTGTGGTCAACAATGCTGTCAAATCGTCTAGTAAATCGGCAAGAACTTGAGCCGGCCGGCGAGCCGGGCCTCCTGCCGTGGCTGCCGATCCGGAGACCATTGCTGCTGTAGATGAAGATTGCACGGTGGGCTGTGTATCGGCCATGAAGATCGCAACCCAGTTTGGCGGTTCAAGGGGACCCGGAATACTGTCGCCGTTGGAGTATCCCTCAAACCGGCCATCTTGCAGTTGGTATAGTGACTTGGTTTCGCCAGTGGATGATTCACCATCTGAGTAGATGGCTGTCTCACCGTCAGACAGCGGTTCAGATTCTGCACCACAGATGAATCCCACGAACGCATGCTTCATGGCAGGCTGAACTCGGGCAGGACTTGCACGCTGAGCCGTCTCGACGAGGTCGGTGGAGATGTCCGGCTTAGGGCCCGGTTCGCCGATCTTGCCAATGAAAATGTGAATTCCACCAAAGGGGACCCGGTACCCGTACTCGATTGAGCCGGCCTCCGGGCCCCATCCTGCATCGTCAATGTAGAGCCAACTGTCACGATGACTCTTGGTCATCCGGCCAACCACGTACCCCTTGAGTCCTTCAAAGCTGCCCTTCAAGAACTCGAAACCATCATGCGATAGCCCCATGGTGGGAGCCAACTGTCGTGGAAATATCACGTCAGATGTCCTAACAGAAGGACTTAGTCATGGAGCCATCGCAACTAGATTAGCCTGAAGGGGTTAAATCGGACAAGGGACACGAGAGTTTTATACTAGTTCGGCCCCTTACGATGAAGGTAAAAGCCTACGTCTAGTTGTAGTGGGATTATTGGGGTTTCGATGACCAGGGAGCAAATACGCTTTTCCTGGGTCTCGAGTTGTTGTCTGTTGTCCTTGAACCGCCACCGAGTCGTCCCTTTATATACACAGGGTGATGCCCGGCCAGTTTACAGAGTCCCGAGGCCGACTCATACAAGTGTTCGGCTCGGTCTCTCCCTTTCCCTAACTTACAATACAAGTTACACAACTATGGTGGTTTACCACTATGGGCCCTAATCCGCCCCTGGGCTCTGGGCCTCTAAGCTTTATCAGTAAAGCGCCATCTTCTTGTCTTCATGGGCTTTAGTATAGTTGAGCGTGAGCCGGCCCCTCCTGGGCGGTTTACACTCAGTAGTCATATCCTCAACAGTGTTCATACTTTTTCATTGTATTATCCATGATACTTTATTTTATTTTCTTGGTTTCTTCTTGTGTGTTTGAAAAACCTTGAGAAAAACTAAAAAAAAATAGTTGTAGCTTTTAGCTAGTTTACTTTCCATGCTTGTAGTAGTAGTAATTAAATGAGAAAACACAAAAAGATTTCCCGTTCATCTTTTGCTTGTTGGGAGCTTTCCCGTGTAAATAGTTTTTCTCGTTCTTTGAATTTCTTTTCTTTTCTTTGGGGGTCGAGAGGAGAAGACCACGATGAAAATGATGAGTGGCTCTCATATACATTATTGTTGATCTAACAAAGAGGCCATATTACCTTGTCTTCTCCTTTGAATAAATGGTTGCAGATTCCAGCTTAGTCCGATGCACGTGCACTATTATTATTATCCACACCGTTCAGTCGTGCAAGTGAAAGGCAATAATGACGATGTATAATGAAAAGATTGAGATGAGGAAAAGCTGGTATGAACTCGGCCTATCTTGTTTTTGTAAATATGATTAGTTCATCGTTCCTGATTCAGCCTATTATGAATGAAACATGTTTGCGATGACCATTTGATATTACAGTTACTCATGCCATGCTTAATTAGCCAGGTGTTTATAATGGTTTTCCTTGCATGCCAACATGCTATTAAAATGGTTGTGATGTAGTATGATAGGGTGGTATCCTCTTTTGAATGATTCGAGTGGCTTGACTTGGCACGTGTTCACGCATGTAGTTGAAACAAAATCAACATAGCCTCCACGATATTTATGTTCATGGTGATTTATATCCTACTCATGCTTACACTCATTGTTGGTTAATCTTAATGCATGTTTATGACTGTGTCGCTCTCTAGTTGGTCGCTTCCCAGTCCCTTTCTAGCCTTCACTTGTACTAAGCGGGAATACTGCTTGTGCATCCACTTCCATAAACCCCAAAGTTGTTCCATATGAGTCCACCATACCTACCTATATGCGGTATTTACCTGCCGTTCCAGGTAAATTTGCATGTGCCAAACTCTAAACCTTCAAACGAGATTCTGTTTTTGTATGCTCGAATCGCTCATGTAGCAACTAGAGCTGTCTATATCTTCCATCCTAGGTGGGTTATTCTCACGATGAGTGGACTCTGCTCATCATTCACGAGAAAATGTCCGGTAACCGGCATGCCCAGTCCCATGCTCAAATCAAATCAATATAATTGCAAACAAAACTCCCCCATGATTGTTCTTAGTTGGACGGTACCCGTTGTTTCAGACCAGCCATGGAATATGCTTGTTGGTGGTGGGGAGTATAAATTTTACCATTCTGTTTGGGAACCACCTATAATGTATGTAGCATGGAAGATATCGAGATCTCTTGGTTGTTATGTTGACAATGAAAGTATACCGCTCAAAATATTATTTATCTCTATTTCAAAACTCGACCTTTGGCACCTCTACAAATCTCTGCTTCCCTCTGCGAAGGGCCTATCTATATACTTTTATGTTGAGTCATCATCCTCTTATAAAAAGCACCAGTTAGAGAGCACCACTTTCATTTGTATGCATTGTTATTAATCGATACTGAGTATGACTATGACTGGATCTCTTTCACCATGAATTACAATGTCTAGTCAGTCCTTGGTCTTCAGGGTGCTCTGCATTTATGTTTTGCAGTCTCAGAAAGGGCTAGCGAGATACCATCTTGTTATATAATATCATGATTGTTTTGAGAAAGTGTTGTCATCTGAGATTTATTATTATTACTCGCCAGTTGATTATGCCATTGATATGAGTAAACGTGAGACCTAAATGTTATTGTGAATATGGTTAGTTCATAATCTTTGCTGAAAACTTGAATGTTGGCTTTACATATTTGCAACAGCAAGATCAAATAGAGTTTGTAAAAGTTTTTATAGACCACTTTCAGTTTGTCAACTGAATTGCTTGAGGACAAGCAATGGGTTAAGCTTGGGGGAGTTCATACGTCTCCATCGTATCTACTTTTCCAAACTCCTTTGCCCTTGTTTTGGACTCTAACTTGCATGATTTGGATGTAACTAACCCAAACTGATGTTGTCTTCAGTAGAATTGCCATGGTGTTATTTTTGTGCATAAATAGAAGTTCTCGGAATGACCTGAAACTTCATGGAGGCACTTTTTGAATTAATAAAAAATACTGGCAAAAGAATCGGCTAAAGGGGGCCCACACCCTGGCCACAAGGGTGGGGGCGCGCCCTACCCCCTGGGCGCGCCCCCTACCTCATGGGCCCCCTGGACCGCCATCGACCTCAACTCCAACTCCATATATTCACGTTCGGGGAGAAAAAATCAGAGAGAAGGATTCATCGCGTTTTACGATACGGAGCCGCCGCCAAGCCCTGTTCTTCCTCAGGAGGGTTGATCTGGAGTCCGCTCGGGGCTTTGAAGAGGGGAATCCATCGCCATCATCATCAACCATCCTCCATCACCAATTTCATGATGCTCACCGCTGTGCGTGAGTAATCTCATCGTAGGCTTGTTGAACGGTGATGGGTTGGATGAGATTTACCATGTAATTGAGTTAGTTTTGGTAGGGTTTGATCCCTAGTATCCATTATGTTCTAAGATTGATGTTGCTATGACTTTGCCATCCTTAATGCTTGTCATTAGGGCCTGAGTGCCATGCTTTCATATCTAAACCTATTATGTTTTCATGAATATATAAGTGTTCTTGATCCTATCTTGCAAGTTATAGTCACCTACTACGTGTTATGATCCGGCAACCCGGAGTGACAATAGTCGGGACACTTGCCGGTGATGACCATAGTTTGAGGAGTTCATGTATTCACTAAGTGCTAATGCTTTGGTCCGGTACTCTATTAAAAGGAGGCCTTAATATCCCTTAGTTTCCATTAGGACCCCGCTGCCACGGGAGGGTAGGACAAAAGATGTCATGCAAGTTCCTTTCCATAAGCACGTATGACTATATTCAGAATACTTGCCTACATTATATTGATGAATTGGAGCTAGTTCTGTATCACCCTATGTTATAACTGTTGCATGATGAATGCCATCCGACATAATTATCCATCATTGATCCATTGCCTACGAGCTTTTCACATATTGATCTTTGCTTAGTTACTTCTCCGTTGCCACTATTACGGTTGCTACAAAACTGCTACTGTTACTTTTGCCACCGTTACTGTTACTTCCATACTACTTTGCTACAAAATACTTTGCTGCAGATATTAAGTCTTTCAGGTGTGGTTGAACTGACAACTCAGCGTCTAATACTTGAGAATATTCTTTGGCTCCCCTTGTGTCATTTGGGTTGAATACTCTACCCTAGAAAATTGTTGTGATCCCCTATACTTGTGGGTTATCAACATGCTACATCCGCGCCTCTACTACGGAACGTGCCGCTCCTTAGTCGGTCACGGTTCGTCGCTGCAGAGAGACCGATCACCAGTATGTACGTATATGTTCCCGACCAGACAGACAACCCTACGTACGGTTTGACCGGGTGGGTCCCAAATGTCAGGGAGGATAAGGAGGCACTTCCTTGCGTGCGAAGATATAGCTGGTGGGTCCCAGCTGTCACGGGGAAGAATCATTTTTTGTAATATGGACACACTTCCTTGCGTGCGAAGATGTAGCTGGTGGGTCCCAGCTGTCAGTGGCAGGAATAAGGAGGCACTTCCTGCCGTGCAAAGATATACGTGGTAGGTCCCGGCTTTCAGGGGGTGGAATAATTTTATTTTCACATAATAAGGTGGTACAGTCCTCTTTCGATGACTCTCGTTTGTTGACCACATTGACCACGTCATGCCGAGCGCATCCAAGGTGGTGGACAACGGCAAGGCCCTGGACGGCAACGAGCCGAAGATGGGAAGACACGGGAGTGGAGTCGCAGATGGAGAGGTGTACGAGGGTTAACTAGTTCTGGTGCGGCGTGGTTCAGTAGTTGGTTGAGAATAACAGGAGGTGTGGAGTGGTGGAGGGATGGTCTTGCCGGCGGTGGGGTAGCGCTTCATAGTGAAGCATGCTAAGCAGAGCTGCTAGTAGCAGGAGGTGGGAGCAGGTGGTCCTGCCGGTGCTCGAGGTAGAAGACGAGAGATTGAAGATGGATGCCGGTCGTTGGATGTAAATCCAACTGCTATCAATATCAGAATCATTTGTTGACTAAGTTGACAACGACTTGCGTTGGCTTCGACCTATTGGCCCACATTTCAGCCTCCAAAAATGTGGCACATACTCAACCCATTTTTTCAGAATTTATAGTCCATTTGATCTTTTTTTGAGAATTACAGTCCATTTGTTTGGCTGGGTGAACAAATAATGTAGCGTCCATGCGGCCCATTTTTTAAAACACAGCCCATTTTCACTTTCTCAAAATAGACGAATTTGCTAGGCTGGCTGAACAAATAATGTAGCATCCATGCGACCCACTTATTTTTTTCTAAAAAATTATAGCCCATTTGCACTTTCTTAAGATACATGATTTTGCTGGGCTGGTTCTAGTTATAATGTTGGGTTGGGCGCAACAATGTTATCAAAAAATAAACAAGGGCTGAGCGTTGTCTAATAAATATATTTAAATAATAAGTGCTTTATTATTACTTTTGTCCTTAAATCCTACCAAGCATTTGTACACAATCACCAGGATTTTTGTTGCCTTAATGTTAAAAAATCCAGGATATTATTGTTAAAAAATTATTTTTATAACTTAATAAGACATGGGATATTCTTTTCTTATATATGTAAGTAACAACAGTAATACATAATAACATATAAAATAATATAAATATATATAATATAGTTAGAAGGGAAACATAAGTTGGACCTGGCGTTCCTATTCTTACATATAGAGAAGTCGAACAAACCTCTGCGTTTTCTTCAAAAAATACATTGGTTGGGCTGCGGATATTTCAGGAAAAATAAAACCTAGGATGGGAGGTCCATTGGCCGGTCGATACATGACGACCCTCAAGAAAATACAAACCGGCATGTCGTGGGTTGCACATGTTAAGAAAGAAAGCCTAGACAGGGCAGCCCACAACCCAACTGATACTTGTTGGCCCACTGATAATAAATGATACCTGCTAGCTCCCCGGCTTCATTGTAAATTTATCTCCTTTAGTAACTACATTGAAGCACCTCAAAAATGTAACTATGTTGACAAACCCGTGGGCCCCAACGTTAGTATAGCATTAGGAGGAAGTATTTTTTCAATGAGGCACTTGCTTGCATACGGCCATGGATCTGGTGGGTCCCGACTGTCCGCCTCTCCATGTACAATCCTCTCCAGTTTCCTCTCGTTTGTTCAACATGTTCACAACGGCAGACAGTGGCGCTGCGGCGAGCGCACAAAGGCGGAGGATGACGTCTATGCCCCGGACGAGAATGAACCGGAGCCAGAGAAGGCATGCTACAGTAATGGTAGATGTTGTGCCTAATTTCTAGCGGAACTACTGAACTAGCCCAGTGGCCAAGTGACACTACCCAACCGATGTTCCGCCCGGGTTTGATTCCACCTGATGCAGTGAAAATATCTCCAATTTTTTTTGCCTCTGCCATTATTGACATGTGGGTCCCCATTGTCATCTACGCACACCACCTCCAACACTTGCCAAAACTTCATCCCTCGCTTTCTCTGTTTTTCGCACATACGACATTGTGTGGGAATTTTGAAAATAGGATATCTTTTTGACTGTGCATCATATGAAGATGTGCTATGCATGAATGTTAATCAGGATGATGTTAACTGGCTGGTAGTTGCATTTTCGACCATGAATAAAACTTCCAACATGATGTTATCCCTGTTTGAAAAGGGCATGTTAATATAAATGCTCTGCCTCTAAAACTTGCAGTTTCTTATCTGAAACTGAAACTTGTAGTTTCTTCTTTGAGAATCACATTGTCTGTATTTTTATATGAAACTACATTTTTTAAAGTGCTAAAAATAGATCTCTAGAATTCATAAAATACTTCATATGCTCAATAGTGCAAGTCTGAAATTCAAAAGACATTCATATCTTAAAGTACACTCAAAATACACAACACAAAACACAATTCACAACCTGCAAATACTGACAACCCTAAGCTCCTCCTAACAATTCACAACCTGCCCGACTAACGGGTTGGGGGAGGGGGCAGTCCCCTCTTATTCCTCGGCGGCAGACAGCCACCCTGTGAGAACAGGTGAACGACGAGGGAGAGGATGGCAGGGAAGCATCATCGGGCCAACTGCTTTTCTCCTCTTGCAGTTGGGTTCGGTCGACAAAGACTCCACCAGCCCGCTCTGGCACAACACCCTCACAAATGGCACCCTGTAGATGCTCGATCCTTCAATATCTGGTGGATGCTCCATCTTGGATCGATACTCCCACCACCACTACCTCACGATCGGATTCGGTGAATCTATTTGCTCCATGGCCCAGAGGAGCAGCTCTATGTACTCCCGCGTGACTCCCTTCAGGAGTATCGCCGCCTTTTCGCTCTGTTGCAGATATTTGGCCATGGATGTCGCCGTCGCCGCCAATTGGTCCTTGTTGTCAAACCAAGACTGTATCTCCAACATCCTAACTAGCTTCATAGGGTTGTCGTCTGTGATCCTCATGTATCGGTTATATTCCTCCATCGATCTACTTCTCCACAACACCTTCACTCGCCGGCGGTGATTTTTGAATGGAAGAGGAGAGGAGTGGCACTGGTTTTGGATTGAAATAGGAGAGGAGGGGCGATAGTTTTTAAATGGAATAGGAGAGGAGTAGCGGTGGTTTAAGAGGAGAGGAGCAGCGCTGGTCTTGGAAGTATTTTTTTCGTTTTGCGTATTTTGGGTCAAAGTTTGACCATGTACTGTATTTGACAAGCAAAATGTGAATGCATGTCATCAAAAATTGTATCATTTGGTTCATATCTGAATGTACTTTCAAATTATATATTTTTTGCAATGTATAACATATATTTTATTTGTGAAAATCATGGTCAAATATGACCCAGAATACAAGGGAGACTAGTTAATGTGGGGTCGCTTTCTTAATTGAAGGGTAAATTGATTTTGATTTTGATCCAGTTACAACGCGCCGGCCCTCTCATCCAATCCTAAATCGCCGCCGCACACTCCTCTTACTCTTCTCCATTGCAAAACCACCTCCTCTCCTCTCCATCTTCTCCATTCCCAAACCATTGTCTCGCCTCTCTCTCTTCTCCATTGCAAAACCAACCCCTCTCCTCTCCATCTTCTCCATTGCAAAACCACCGTCCCGCCTCACTACAAAAAAATACACTTCCGTGATGATACGTGTTTGTCACAGTAGGTCACGTTTTTTGTCATGCATGTACATCCATGACGATTTTATGACAGAATCAAGATAGTCATACCTGTGCTGTCATAGAAGTGTTCCATGACATTACCAAAATTATCATCACGGAAGTGTCCACTTCCATGACGATAAATCGCGTGTCACAGAAGTGCTTTTGTCAAGGGTGACCGAAACATGGCATCCACCGTAACGGAACACCGTTAAGCTATCGGGTCTGGTTTTGGATCTGATAACCCGTCAACAGCCCCGACCAATGGGGATTTTCCACGTGTAAAATCATCATTGGCTGGAGGAAACACGTGTCGGCTCATCGTTGGGATAGATGTCATCCACTCATTGGACAAAAGGCGCCTATGATACGTCGACACGTGGCACAGCCCAACAAAGGCCCATTCCTGTGAAAAGGTCGGCCCGTTTGACTTGGTCAAAAGGTGGCGGGCCAGCCCATGGAAAGCCTGTTAACGGCCTGTTCGCATATAGCCCATTTATAACCCGCTAACACAAGGCCTGTTATGCCCTATCCGAATTAGGACTAGTAGCATCATCTGAGCCATCCAATATGATTCCAGCCCGTTTTCACTTCTGGCCCATGTATGGCCCATGACATTTTCGGCCCATATGAGGCCCTTTGTAACTCTTGGCCCATTAACGGCCCATGGTGAAACTGGCCCGTAATGAACAGCGTATCACTTTACACTCATTAACGGCCCGTGGTGAAACTGGCCCGTAATGAACAGTGTATCACTTTATACCCATTAACAGCCCGTTATTTCGTTGGGCCGTTTCCAGCCCATGTTATCTTTCGGCCTTCTCAGAGCCCATTAATTCTTGGGCTCATTTCCAGCATTCGTTTACCTACGACCCATTACTGTCATTTTCTGCTTGTGGGCCAAATTCAGCCCGTGGTTACAATCAGCCCGTTTGTGGTCCGTTAATACGTTGGGCCGTTTTCATAGCGTCATCAAATACGACCTATTAACGATGGCCCATTATGGTCAGCCCATGAACAGACGATTCCAACTCTAGCCCGTTTATGGCCATAATGCAGTCTGTTTGGCCCATGTTTGGCCAATCGATCATACGGCCCGTATAAGGCCCATTGATGATACGGCCCATAGAAGGCCCATTGTTTCTACGGCCCGTAGAAGGCCCATTGTTTCTACGGCCCGTAGAAGGCCCATTGTTTCTACGGCCCATAGAAGGCCCATTGTTTCAACGGCCCGTAGAAGGCCACTGTTTCTACGGCCCGTAGGAGGCCCAGTGTCACTACAGTAAATATTAGCCCATGGTTATTGTGGCCTAGTTTTAAAAAATAGGTTATTGCAGCCACTAGCAAACCGCGGAAAAGGAACTGCAATGACTACAAGCAAACAAATAAACAAGACAACAATGAAATAAATAAGCAAGCAACTAACGCTAGGCTATCACGACTATTACACATATTACATCCACTAGGCATCAAAGTTCGTAACCAGTGCAAATATAGGGAACAAAGCAGCATGTCATATACACTGGTTGTCAAAGTTGGCGACCAGCGCAAATAAACGCCGCAGCAAAACAAATCCAGAACTGAAACCACTTCAGAAGATCTCAAGAAACAATATCCTGGGTACCCATAATGCTGGCAAGATGCTTAGCAAACTTATTAACTTTCTCTTGTTTGGCGCTTAAATCCTCCAGCGCTTGCTGTTGCACTAGGAAATATGCATCTGAATTCTGCAGGGACTTCCTCAGTCCTTCAGCTTCCTGTCGTAGCACATCTGATCGATGTCTTTCAACTTGAAGTTGAGACTCAAGAAGATGAACTGATTCAGGCAGCGAGTTCGAAGAACTTGTGCCAGCAGTAGTGGCCAGTAACTCGAACACTACATCAATACATGACTTTTGGGTTCTCTCACTGTCGTCAAGATAGTTTTTATTAGTTTTCTTGGAGACCAATAGGGATGTCTCACTATCTTGAACCTTATCTGCATTACTTCCTTTACCATTGCATAACGCGGTACTGTTCTCCAATATTTTGTCCGCATTCTAAAAGAGAAACAAGCAGACACATCACATGTTTACCATGTTGTATATGAAACTCATTTTGGTAAATGAGTTCAGTAGTAAAGTGGACAAGATAACAACATGAAACAAACATATATCTATGTACCATGGCCACTTTATGGTATATATCATTCTAGTTATTGTTGCCAAATCAAGATAGAGACACAGTTCAAATAATATTTGTTCAAGACAAAGCAGAATGGACAGAATAAGTGTGGGAAACTATAGAGCAATAACAACACTTGTAATGTGCATGACATGAGAACATAACTGTTTATTCAATTGAAACTGAAATCAACATAGAGTAGGTTACAACAACAAACAAGTTAAAGAAACGGGTTTAAAACATACCCATTGCGCCATTGGAGTTTCAATTCCATCCTTCAAATTTGAAAATAGTTGGTATGAGTAAATACAGTAATGCAAGAGCAAAGGAGTATGAACCATAGCTACAGAACCTGACCTGAGAACAAATCTTCTTCTCCTTTAACCGTCGAGCTGGGATTCGGAGTGGTGGTCCTCGTGCTTTGGGCACTGCAGTTCCCTTACTAACTGGTCGTGTTTGGGTGCTCTGTGGTGGAGACGGTGCTGTGTCAACTGGAACCGGGTTACTATCTGCCGGGGTTGGGGTTAGAAGGGGTGTAGCTGGTTCTCTGTCCAACTGGTAGGGGTACAATCTGCGAGGAGTCTGGGTTATATGTGGTGGATCTGGTCCTTGGGCAAGTACAATCGTGGTTCTATCTGCATCAACTGGTAGCACTATCTTTTCTGAAAACCGTGTTGTTACTCCCTTAGATACTGCCATCACCCTCTCCAATTCAAATGGCTGATAAACAAGAAAAGTAATTGAAAGTATAGACATTGTATGATAGACAGGTGCAATGGATAGTGGGTGAGGGAGTCCTAGACTAGGGGGTGTCCGTATAGCCGGACTATCATCATCGGTCGGACTCCAAGACTATGAAGATACAAGATTGAAGACTTCGTCCCGTGTCCGGATGGGACTTTCCTTGGCGTGGAAGGCAAGCTTGGCAATACGGATATGTAGATCTCCTACCATTGTAACCGACTCTGTGTAACCCTAGCCCTCTCCAGTGTCTATATAAACCGGAGGGTTTTAGTCCGTAGGACGAACAACCATTACAACAATCATACCATAGGCTAGCTTCTAGGGTTTAGCCTCCTTGATCTCGTGGTAGATCCACTCTTGTACTACCCATATCATCAATATCAATCAAGCAGGAGTAGGTGAGGGAGTCCTGGACTAGGGGGTGTCCGGACAGCCGTACTATCATCGTCCGCCGGACTCCAAGACTACGAAGATACAAGATTGAAGACTCCATCCCGTGTCCGGATGGGACTTTCCTTGGCGTGGAAGGCAAGCTTGGCAATACGGATATGTAGATCTCCTACCATTGTAACCGACTCTGTGTAACCCTAGCCTCCTCCGGTGTCTATATAAACCGGAGGGCTTTAGTCCATAGGACACAACATACATTACAACAATCATACCATAGGCTAGCTTTAGGGTTTAGCCTCCTTGATCTCGTGGTAGATCCACTCTTGTACTACCCATATCATCAATATTAATCAAGCAGGAGGTACGGTTTTACCTCCATCAAGAGGGCCTGAACCTGGGTAAAACATCGTGTCCCTTGTCTCCTGTTACCATCCGCCTAGACGCACAGTTCGGGACCCCCTACCCGAGATCCGCCGGTTTTGACACCGACATTGGTGCTTTCATTGAGAGTTCCTCTGTGTCGTCACCGATAGGAAGGATGCCTCCACCCGTCTTCAAAGACGGTATTTTTGCCAAAGGGGCCTTGGCCACCGGCCAAACTATCCGGCTAGGCGGTTTTCTTATGACCGCCTGTCTGGCCACTGCTTCGACAATGACTTCCCAAGTCGTCAAAAGCAATCTCCGCGTCAGCTCGGAATTCGCCGAGCGGCTGGATCCAATAGAGCTCTCGTCTGTCAACGGGCTCTTGGATCGCATCGCCGCCCTGGGAGTCGCTACAGACTACAATCAGATTGGGCTTAAAACCGATCTGAGGGAGATTAACTCTCCCTAGGCCACCCACCACGTCGCAGTGGTAGAGGAACAATGCGGCGACTCCTCACCTATATTGAAAACTAGTCACGTCCGGATTCCCAAACCCTCCATGCCGGATTTCCGTGGAGGGACGGACTTCGATCGAGCATTGAACTTAAAATCATGCATCGTTCCGGACTCGCTGGGTCGTGTCCAGCAACCCAAGCTTCCGAATTCGGAAACTCCTCGGCCTTTAAGCCCCAATATGGGCAGGGATCCGGATTTTAGTCCACCCACCCGCCCAGACATATGCGATCTATCTCAAATACGGCAAGAGCCCGCTGAAACAGTACATCACTACTGGGCCAGATTCCTCCTGGTTATGGACAGGATAAAGGACTGCTGAGAGGAAAACACAATCAAAATCTTTTGCAATAATTGCACGGACAAGGGAATATTGAACGCCGTCGGCCGTCGTAAAATTATACGCTTCACCGATCTGGCGTCCATAGTACAAAAGTACTGTGCGATGGAGATTTTCCGGAAAACCGAAAACCAATTTTGGGATAATCCGGCCCCAAATACAACCCCAGTCCGCAACAAAAGGGTGCATAACACTCAGGCCCCTGATGCAAAAACCAAAAAGCAGAAACCCCATAAAGGGCACAGAACTGTACTGGAGGGATGGCTCAATGGACCCTGTAAGCTTCATAGTACAGAGGGAGCCGTCCCAACACATAGCCTTCGAGCATGTTGGATATTACGGTAGGTGGCCAAAAGTGGCGAGGAGCTTCTAGCCCCGGAAAACCACTCCAACAATACCGGTACGGTATCAATAGTCTTCGAGACTTTCGCATCAAACAATATGCGAAAACGAACAATCCGCGGCCTCGCCGAAGTCTACCAAGTAGCAACGGCAAATCCATGGAGCGACACAGCTATCACCTTCAACGCCAGTGACGAACCTAAATTCTGAACAGCCCGAGCACCAGCCGCACTGGTGCTTAGTCCCATAGTGGACGGCTTTCGACTTACAAAGGTCCTCATGGATGGCGGCAGCGGACTAAACCTCATCTATGAGGAAACTCTTCAAAAAATGGAAATCGATTGGATCCGTATTGAGCGAAGCAGCACAACCTTCAGAGGAATAATCCCTAGCCGGGAAGCACGCTGCACCGGAAAAATCACACTCGATGTGGTGTTCGGCTCGCCGGACAATTACAGATCCGAAGAAGTCACGTTCCAAGTGGCCCCGTTCAACAACGGATATCACGCTATATTAGGACGAGAGGCATTCACAATTTTTCAAGCCGTAACCCATTACGGGTACATGAAGCTCAAAATGCCTGGGCCCGGCGGAATAATCACTCTCGCTAGTGATCCGGACATAGCACTCCGCGCCGAAAACAAGAGAGCCGCACTAGCCCTGGAGGCACTATCCGAGGCCCTAGCGGCAGAAGAACTCACCGCGCTGCACTCTACGGTAAGCAGGGACGATGTGATACTTGATAAAAGATCCAAGTCCACCTCCTTCAAACCAGCAGATGAAATAGTGAAATTCCAGGTCCATCCAACGGACCCAACAAAGACGGCCTCCATTGGGGCACAATTAAACCCCGAGGTAGACGCCGCACTGCGCGAATTCCTTCGGGAAAATTGGGACATTTTCGCCTGGCATCCTTCGGACATGCCCGGAATCCCACACAGATTGGCAGAACACAGCCTAAACATCCTAAAAGGATTCAAGCCGGTCAAACAGGATCTTCGACGATTTTCCGAACCCAAAAGACAGGCAATGGGAGAAGAGCTAGCCAAATTATTGGAAGCCGGATTCATTACAGATATAAAACATCCGGATTGGCTAGCAAATCTGGTAAGGGTACCAAAGAAGGACAAATCCTGGCGCCTATGCGTCGATTTTAAAGACCTCAATAAGGCTTTCCCAAAGGATCCCTTCCCCCTCCCCCGCATCGACCAAATTATCGATGCTACCGCAGGGCACGATTCATTGTGCTTCCTCGACGCATACTCTGGCTACCATCAAATCAAGATGGCAGAAGCAGACCAAGCCGCAACGACATTCATCACTCCATACGGACCATTCTGCTTCAACACAATGCCCTTCGGACTTAAAAATGCCGGCGCAACATATCAGCGCATGATTCAAACATGTCTGGCTACCCAGATCGGCAAAACAGTCGAGGCATACGTAGACGACGTAGTCGTCAAAACAAAACACGTCGAAACTCTAGTAGATGATTTGAGGCTCACATTCGACAACCTCAGAGCATATGACATCAAGCTGAATCCGGAAAAATGCGTTTTCGGCGTACCAGCCGGAGAGCTGCTGGGCTTTATTGTATCCGGTAGAGGAATTGAAGCAAACCCGGCTAAAATCCGAGCTCTGTCACAGTTGGATATCCCAAAAGACCTCAAACAGATACAAAAATTAACAGGATGCGTGGCAGCTTTAAACTGCTTTATCTCCCGTCTAGGAGAAAAGGCATTGCCCCTCTATCGCCTCCTTAGGCGCACCGAACACTTCGAGTGGACGGATGCTGCCACTGCCGGACTCGAAGAAATAAAGGCCATATTGGCAACAAATCCGGTCCTGGCTGCGCCCAATCTGGGCGAACGAATGTTGTTATACATCGCAGCAACGCATCAAGTCGTAAGCGCGGTACTCGTCGTCGAACGAGAGACAGAAGGGCATAAATTCCCTCTTCAAAAACCAGTGTATTATGTATCCACTGTGTTAACTCCCTGCAAGTCCCGTTACCCACACTATCAGAAGATAGCGTATGCGATGATCATGGCATCCCGGAAGCTCCGACACTACTTTCAAGAGTGTTCGATAACAGTGGCCTCCGAAGTACTACCTCTGTTTGTTTTTATAAGACGTTTTAGACTTTCAGACACTGTTCAAAAACAGCACAAAGCAAGTTGTCTGAACGTCTTATAAAAACAAACGGAGGGAGTACCACTCAATGACATCATAAATAACCGCGACGCAATGGGCAGGATTGCAAAATGGGCAATTGAGCTCTTACCATTCGATATAACTTACAAACCTCGGCGAGCTATAAAGTCACAAGTTTTGGCTGACTTCGTCGCCGAATGGACAGAAGCCGAACTCCCTAAAGAGTACGGCGCATACTCCAATTGGACTATGCACTTCGACGGCTCCAAAATGTTGGCCGGACTGCGGGCCGGTGTCGTTTTGACGTCCCCAACCGGGACACAGTCCAATACGTACTTCAAATAATGTACACGGACTCCAACAATGCAGCCGAATACGAGGCCCTCCTACATGGTCTCCGGATGGCAATCTCCATGGGCATCCAACGCCTAGAGGTGCGCAGGGATTCAAACCTTGCAATATCCCAAATAAACACAGACTTTGACGCCAAGGATCTGAAAATGGCAGCATATCGCAACGATGTCCTAAAAATGTTGGCTCGGTTTGAGGGACTTGAATTCCATCACGTAGCCCGAGAAAATAACCAAGCAGCCGACGTACTGGCACGCATCGGCGCAAAACGTGACGCTGTCCCTCCAAATATCTTCCTGGAACGGCTTTTCAAGCCATCCGTACTATGGGAAGGGGAATCCGGAAATGACAAACCGGAAACAACCGCGCCAACCGGCGATTCAGCTGATGACATAACACCTTCAGCCCACGACATAATGGCAGTAATTGCCCCGTGGACAGAACCATTCCTAGCCTATCTGCTTAGACAGGAACTTCCCGAAGACCAAAATGAGGCCCGCTGCATAGTCCGGCGATCGAAAGCCTACAAGGTCCATGAGGGAGAACTTTATAAGAAAAGTACAACCGGAGTCCTTCAAAGGTGTATCTCCGAAGAGGAAGGGCGAAACCTCCTGGCTGAAATTCATGCCGGACTAGGCGGACACCACGCAGCAGCCCGGGCCCTTGTAGGGAAGGCATTCCGTACAGGATTTTATTGGCCGACGGCCCGGGCAGATGCCCAGGACTTAGTCCAGAGATGCGTCGGTTGTCAGCTCTTTGCTAATCAGAGCCATATGCCACCCACCGCCCTCAAAACTATACCCATTACCTGGCCGCTCGCGGTCTGGGGGCTTGACATGGTTGGACCCCTTAAAGGGGGAACCCACAAGCAAAGGTACCTATTGGTCATGGTGGATAAATTCACCAAATGGATAGAGGCCAAACCGGTCAAAACGGCAGAGTCCGGACCAGTGATAGACTTTATATCCAGGATAGTACACTGTTACGGAGTCCCGCACAGCATCATCACCGACAACGGTAGGAACTTCACGGCCGACGAGGTTAAGTCATGGTGCAAAAATATGGGCATCAAGCTCGACTACGCTTCAGTCTATCACCCTCAAACCAACGGTCAAGTGGAACGAGCAAATGGTCTAATCATGAGCGGCATTAAACCCAGACTAGTGCGGTCACTTACTAAATCTGACACACACTGGGTTGAGGAGCTCGACTCCGTACTCTGGGGGCTGCGGACAACGCCTAACCGTACTACCGGATTCACACCATTTTTTATGGTATACAGCGCAGAGGCAGTCCTGCCCTGCGACATTATTCATGACTCACCTCGAGTGCGCATGTACGAAGAAAGAGAGACCGAGCTGGATCGACAGGACAGCTTGGATACATTGGAGGAAGAACGCGACGTCGCCAAGGCTCGTTCCGCATTCTATCAGCAGCAGGCCCGAAGATATCAAAGCAGAGAAGTACGGGCCAAGACTTACAACGTTGGCGAACTAGTTCTACGCCTGCCGGACAAGAAAAAGGACAAGCTCAAACCCAAATGGGAGGGCCCCTTCATTATCGATCAAGTCCTGACCGGCGGAGCGTACCGTCTATGAAATGCGTCGGATAACTGACTCGAGCCAAACCCATGGAACGCAGCCCGCCTCCGAAGATTCTATGCCTAGCGCTGGACTAAGAGTTCGTCCCCTTCCTCCGTTCAAATTTTTACACTTCAGCTGTATTTTGTTTCTCTTTCTTCCCCTAACCTTTTTACTAAAAAGCCCCTACGGGCCTACTTCCGCATTGTTCGCGTACACTTGATGTGCCATCCGCACTCATTATACCTGGGGGCTTCTTTTCCAGAAGCTCAATTATAAGGGCTTCATGCCCAGCACATGTGTCAAGCTTCCACATGTACCTTTCACTCACCATTATATGCATCGATATGACTTAAGTTTTGGCCAAGCTGGGTTGCCTGGCTCCTGTGCTTACCCCTACGTTCCCGATTGTTCGGCTAGGAGGTAAAGGGAGCACCTCTGCGATTGTTACTGCAGGGTCAGCCAGATGTGTACCTCAGACTGGGTGAAGCCGAAAGCTAGCGTTCTTAAGGGAATATTCGGTCGGTGACTTGAAAGATGATTTTTTACCTACTTATTTACCTGCCCCCAGATGTTTTTCTGCTTTTTTCGCAGTCCGGACATGCACTTTAGGGCATGCCTCCCAGGGAAAGGAACCCTTAACGGAACTATTCTCCCTGGAAGATGTTTCTTACTAACCATGTAATATAACATAACTAGTTGGGCACTTGTCTGATAAAGCACTCATGACCCCTACGCCTGGTCTCCATGCATACCCCGGTTGTTTCTTAACCAAAAAGGTATTCGGACACACTCCGGACTCTAGGGTCCCGAGGTTGAAGCGAAAAGGTCGGCAAAGACAAACGATCTACAATCCGGCTGGAAGGAATTTCACATGTCATTTTAAACAAAATATACATTGTCAAATTTACTGATTGTATTCCTCCTCAATCCCGTCTAACAGGCTGTCTAACTTACAGTCCCGTTGGGAAAATTTAGCAGCCAACTCTACCTGGCTGCATACTAAACTCACAGGGATCTCCTTCCCATCGGGCCCCACTGGTCCAACTTCGGCCATGTGGTTGGGATTCGCCTTCTTGTAACGCGTCTTCACCATGGCCCAAGCCTCCCTGGCACCTTGACGGCAAGCCAAAATCTTCCACAAACGGAAGCGCTGCCGCACTCCCTGAAGCTTCTCCGCAAGCTCCCCAAGGCCCTCGGGTAGGGAGAAGGCTGGCCATAAAGCCTGGACGACGCCGCTCATCGCCTGCCGAACTCGTTCGAGCAGTTGCAACAGCTCGGGAAGTTGATCACCCATCGATACAGGCATCTCCTCTGCAGGGCGACCTGTGAGTATACCTACAAGACATATTCTGTCAATCGACTTCCTCGCCGGACTCTTCTTTTCAAAGGAGTTCGTTCAAGCACTTACTATAGATGCCGCGATGAAGCCGCTGATTCTCCTTAACGGAGCCGGACAACTCGGCCCGAGCGCCTTTCAGCTCTTCTCCGAGCTTGGCGTTGGCATCCTGGAGCTTGTTCCTTTCTTGCTGCACCCTATTCAGCACCCTCTCGCCGGCCTTTAGCTAGCACAGCAATTCTTGCCGGTCCAGATCTTGTCCGGCGGCACCTGCAATGTCACTATTAGACTTGCGCGCACGCCGCACAGTGCTTATATTTATTAATAAAAATGTGTTACCAGGAGGGGTCTCTGCGCTTCCTCCTGCGGCAGCAAGTGCGGCCTCAAGCTGGGCCTTGCATTCTTGCAGCTCCTGAGACAGCTGGGCATTCTTCTCGGTAAGAGCCTGCGTTTCAAATGATCCTTAAATCAGTTAACATAACTACTTTAAGTCTCGGGGGCTATTGGTATATATAACCATTAAAATTCCCTTACCCGTATGTCTTTCACATACTGCTCCGTGGCTCTGGTAAAACCATCTTGAGCGGCATGGAGGTGCGCGTCCCCCGCATTGAAGGCGTCCAGCGCCTCAGGGGAAAAGCACGCTTCACGAAATACTATCCGGCGGCGCTTGTGGTTCATGGCGCTCTCCACCTCAGACTTGGTGGTGGACAGTCGGTCGGCATCCTCCGTTGGAGGAGTATCCGGCCCGCGCCTTGCGCTTGCCTCCCCCTCCTGACCAGGCGCTGGAGCCTGGCCGGCATAGGCTGGATTGGCAACCTCTACGCCCGCAGTCCGGCGGGCGCTTTTTCTCCTATAAAGGATCATGAGCACTCAGACGCTTCCTAGGAACGTTGCTCTGAATATTTAAAATACGAGCTATACCTTTGCGGCGACGTTTCAGTCCGTACCGCGCTCCTTTTCCGCCTGCTGGTCCAGACTGACCTTTGTTGGTCAGCCGCCGCGGGCTCGGCTTCCCGCCTTGAAGGTGCTTCCTGTAAAACACCATCATTCGCGAAGGTCAGAAATGGGGAAGGAAGAGATAATGGTGTCCAAACCCCAGTCACAATCACCTGGGAAGCCGGATATAATCCGGGGTAGTCCGCCGTAATGGCGACCAAAGCATTGTCCATGCTGAGCTGGTAAAACACCCCGTCGATCAGCTCCACCTTGATATCCGGATCCTCTTCGGAGGCCGGATCTTTGGATCTCCCTGGATCCTCAGGTTGCGGAGCCGGACTTATCATGTCCTCCACAATCCGGCGCAGTTCCTGCACCGAAGACGTAATGTAAGAAGCCTAAACTTCGAAAGCATGGGTTGAGCCCTTAAAAATGTTCGCTTACCCAGCCTCTAGGGTTGTTCATAGAAAACCCATTCAAGGGGTTCGTTCGAAGGAAATCCTCCTTTTCCCCCTTGTACAGACCGGACAGGATCTGCACCAGGTCCTCGGTCGAATCCGGTCCTTTGCGGCCGTGGCGGGTGGCGTCGTCCTCCCCGTTGAAATCCCACATGGGGTGGCCCCTGTATTGCAGCGGCTGTACTCCCCGCATGATGCATATTGCCATGATTCCGATCATGGTCAATCCGGAATGGGCCAGTAATCTTATTCGGCCCATCAGATAATGGACGCTCTTGTCTTCCTCCAAACGGGGGCTCCGCGGGCGCCAGCTGAGGCGTTTCTTCCGAGGAGCAACACTGAACTCCGGGAGGCCAATCCGGACTGGGTCCGGCAGCGGAGCGTCTTCTATATAAAACCACTCCGAAGGCCAGTCTTCGGACGCCTTCTTGGGGGTACCGGATGGGTATCTGGTCCCGGCAATGCGCCATATTTCGGCGCCGCCCACTTGATATATAGATCCCTCGTGAGAACGAGGTACGAGGCAGAACAGCCTCTTCCACAGTGCAAAATGGGGCTCGATGCCCAGGAATAGCTCGCAAAGAGCTACGTAGCCCGCGATATGCAGGACAGAGGCGGGCGTAAGGTGATGGAGCTGGAGTCCGTAGAACTCCAGGAGCCCACGGAGAAACGGATGTATTGGAAATCCGAGTCCCCTTATCAGATAGGGGACGAAGCATACCCGCTCTCCTTTGTTGGGACTTGGGGTAGCCTCCGCTTGCTTCCCACCTTGGTAGGTGGCCAACCCGGTTCGAACTGGGACCATGAAGGCCAGAGGGAGATATCCCCCCGCTTGGAGCTTGACTAGCTCGTTGTGTGGAACAGAGCACCTCCTCCAATCCCCTGGCGGTGGGCTGGGAGCGCGAGAAGAGGAGCCGCGTCGACGGTCCATGATGGAATGGATTTTTAGGTCAAAGGCGCTCCGAGGAAGTATTCACGGAAGGAGGATGATGTGGTTTGGATCTGGATTCTTGCCTCTTTTGTAGGCGGATGACTCGCACGACTAGGGGGTGAAGTATAAAAACACCCTGGCTTTTCGCATTCGTGCGACGCGTGGAAGAAGGCCATTATTGGGCGTAGAAGCCAAGAAGCACAGTATTTATGATGAAGCCGGACACTGTTCGGCAGGTACATGGAACTTGAAGGGAGAACCCGCCTTGCAACGCCGAAGACTATACGCGTTGGACTTATCATCATTGAAGCCTGGTTCGGGGGCTACTGAGGGAGTCCTGGACTAGGGGGTGTCCGGACAGCCGGACTATCATCGTCCGCCGGACTCCAAGACTACGAAGATACAAGATTGAAGACTCCGTCCCGTGTCCGGATGGGACTTTCCTTGGCGTGGAAGGCAAGCTTGGCAATACGAATATGTAGATCTCCTACCATTGTAACCGACTCTGTGTAACCCTAGCCTCCTCCGGTATCTATATAAACCGGAGGGCTTTAGTCCGTAGGACACAACATACATTACAACAATCATACCATAGGCTAGCTTTAGGGTTTAGCCTCCTTGATCTCGTGGTAGATCCACTCTTGTACTACCCATATCATCAATATTAATCAAGCAGGACGTAGGGTTTTACCTCCATCAAGAGGGCCCGAACCTGGGTAAAATATCGTGTCCCTTGTCTCCTGTTACCATCCGCCTAGACGCATAGTTCGGGACCCCCTACCCGAGATCCGCCGGTTTTGACACAGACAGTAGGGTTTTACCTCCATTGAGAGGGCCCGAACCTGGGTAAAAACATCGTGTCCCTTGTCTCCTGTTACCATTCGCCTAGACGCACAGTTCGGGACCCCCTACCCGAGATCCGCCGGTTTTGACACCGACATTGGTGCTTTCATTGAGAGTTCCTCTGTGTCGACACTGATAGGCTTGATGGCTCCTTCGATCATCAACAACGACACAGTCCAGGGTGAGACTTTTCTCCCCGGACAGATCATCGTATTCGGCGGCTTTGCACTGCGGGCCAATTCGCTTGGCCATCTGGAGCAGATCGAAAGCTACGCCCCTGGCCGTCAGGTCAGATTTGGAAGTCTAAACTTCACGGCTGACATCCGCGGAACTTGGTCTTCGACGGATTCGAGTCACAGCCAAGCGCGCCGCACTGTCATGATGGGCATGATTTAGCTCTGCTGCCGGACAGTGCCCTGGAGGCCGCATATGAATCCGCTCCGATCCTTAGTTCGGAGCTGACCGCGCAGATCGAGGACGGGTGGCTAGACACCGCCTCGGGGGCTGCAACCTCTACGGCGATGGAGCCGAATACTGACTTTGTCCCTTGTAAAGCTCGTGACTCCGAGGTGCCGGACTCCTCGCCGGACTCCGAACCTCCTGCGCCCCTACCAATCGAATCCGATTGGGCACCGATCATGGAGTTCACCGCCGCGGACATCTTTCAGCACTCACCCTTTGGCAACATTCTGAATTCGCTAAAGTATCTCTCGTTATCAAGAGAGCCCTGGCCGGACTGCGGTCAGGACGGTTGGGATGCGGACGACGAAGAAATTCAAAGCCCACCCACCACCCACTTTGTAACCACTGTCGACGATCTAACCGACATGCTAGATTACGACTCCGAAGACATCGACGGTATGGACGACGATGCCGGAGACGGCCAAGAACCAGCGCCTACTGGGCAATGGAAAACCGCCTCAACTCATGACATATACATGGTGCAAACACCAAAAGGAAGCGATAACGAGGAACAACGGGACGCGGCGAAGGATAATCCCCTTGAAAAACAACCAAAACGACGACGCAAGTGCCGCCCAAAGTCCCGCCTCGATAACGACAACACCCATAATGACCCAGCCGTAGAGCAGGGCAAAACAGTGGACGACGAACATGCAACCAAGCAACCATCCGAATAGGATGAATCGGACAACCAACCCATCCTCGGTGAAAACAACAGTCCAGACGATCTCACGCCGGACACACCACCGGAGCATAAGAACCTTCACAAAAGGCTCGTCGCCACTGCAAGAAGTTTGAAGAAGTAGAAACGGAAGCTCAAAACAGTGGAAGACGTACTTAGAATGAGGTGGAGCAAAGCACTCAAGACCGCAGACAAATATGTCAATAGTCACCAAGCAAAGAGCTACCCGAAGCGCAAGCTGCTGCCCGAATTCGATGAGGAGGCCGTAGAGCCACCACAATCAAAAAGAAAAGAGGCCGCCTGGGCGGATACATGGCCAGATGACAGGCCAAAAGCGGCAAGCGGCGCCGCACACAAGCCGGCACATGACACACATAAAGATCCTTGCAAAAAGGATGGCACGGTCAGGTCCATTTATGGGCCAAAAAAGAGGGCCCCAGAAAGCAACACAACAGGCCGAGTGTCCGAAGATAACAGCACACCTAAATACAGGGGCGCCGCACACCCACTATGTTTCACCGATGAGGTGCTGGATCATGAATTTCTAGCGGGATTCAAGCCCGTAAACATAGAGGCATACGACGGAACAACAGACCCCGGAGTCTGGATTGAGGATTACATCCTACACATACATATGGCTAGAGGAGACGATCTCCACACCATAAAATACCTACCCCTCAAGCTCAAAGGGCCAGCTCGGCATTGGCTCAAAAGCCTCCCAGAAAACACAATTGGAAGTTGGGAAGAGCTCGAGGACGTGTTTAGAGCAAATTTTCAGGGGACTTATGTCCGCCCTCCGGACGCAGACGATTTAAGTCACATAACTCAACAGCCCGGAGAGTCAGCGCGCAAATTCTGGAACAGGTTCCTCACTAAAAAGAACCAAATAATCGACTGTCCGGACGCCGAAGCCTTAGCAGATTTTAAACATAACGTCCGAGACGAATGGCTCGCCAGACACCTCGGTCAGGAAAAGCCAAGAATAATGGCCGCGCTAACAAGCCTCATGACCCGCTTTTGCGCGGGGGAAGACAGCTGGCTGGCAAGATGCAGTACCAGCGACCCGAGTACATTCGAGATCAAAGATGGAAATGGAAAATCACGGCGCAGAAAAGATCAGCGCCGAAATAAGGAAAATGGCCCAAAGAACACGGCGGTCAACGCCGGATTCAAAAGCTCTCGGCCGAACAGCAAAACACTGCCTCTTAAGGACAACAGTAACGAGCTACCCAACCTAAACAAAATCTTGGATAGGATATGCCAAATTCACAGTACCCCTGGAAAACCTGCAAACCACACCCACAGAGATTGTTGGGTCTTCAAGCAGTCCGGCCGACTTAACGCCGAACACAAGGGGCTCGACACACCGAGCGAGGACGATGACGAATCCCACAAGCAGAGCGCCGGACAACAAAAGAACTTCCCACAACAGGTCAAAACAGTGAATTCACTCCAAGTGATAACAAGGAAAAATAGGGCGGCACCTACCAAAGCGCATGCCGCACGGTCCACCCCAGCGGAATCCCGAGACTGGATGTCAAAACCAATTACTTTCGACCATCTGGATTACTCCAGAAGTGTTCGAAATGCAGGATGGACTGCTCTGATATTGGATCCTATAATCGACGGACTACAATTTACACAAGTCCTAATGGATGGCAGCAGTGATTTAAACCTGCTATATCCGGACACAATCCGCAAGTTGGGGATAGACCCTACTAAAATTCGCCCTAGTAGCACTTCCTTCAAAGGAGTGACGCCAGGCCCTTACGCCAAGTCCATGGGCTCCTTACTACTAGAAGTTGTGTTCGGTTCACCCGACAACTTCCGCCGCGAAAAGCTACTCTTCCATGTCGCCGCATTTAAAAGTAGCCATCAAGCACTATTGGGACGTGAAGCTTTCGCCCGCTTTAACGCAATACCGCACTACGCGTCTCTTACACTCAAAATGCCCGGTCCACGAGGCATCATCTCCTTACAAGGTCACTCAAGACCCCAGACACGGCTAGGCAAGTCCGGCACAAATAAACTAGGGGCTTCCTAGCCGCATACCCCTTCACAAGGGGCCGTGCGTATGAACAATAAGAGCCAATAAAAGCTCAACTTTATTCATTTATTCATATTCTGTTTTAAATACATTTTTTGCACGATTTCTTTTCAAACTAAGTTCCTCTCTTTTACAGATGAACAGCGTGCAACACCCATCCAGGATACAACACAACAGAGACACAGGCGCATACGTGCAGCAGGGACCCATCGCAAGGATTCTTTTCAGATTAAGACCCTGCGTAAACCTTTCTTACTGTCTCTTGTTGATTCACATCCCCCGGTTTTCACCATAATCGATGAGGAGGCTGGCGTTTTGGCATCGGCCGCACCAGAAATTTTAGCCCGTACCTAGACACTAGGGGCTTAGGGCGTTGTTCTGCCCGTTATCATAAAGACCGAATACCTTAGGGAGTGTTCGGCGTCTCGAGTTAGGCCTTATATGCATTAGCTCCGAATCATGTCTTTGGTCAAATGTTGGGTCTGCCCGCCTCCTGTGTTTTGCTGCCTTACGTTCCGTATCATCGGCTAACGCGGCACCAGGAGAACTACTGCGATTGTGCCCCGGTTCGGTCGGGCGAGCACCTCAGTAGAGAAAGCCGAAAACTGACTGTCATGATACAGCGAGAGACTGGTCAACCACTCGATCGACTTCCGGAATGTCTAGAATTCCTCCGCTTTGACGAAGGACCGTTCCCCGGTCAGGCACATACGCGCCCCGAATTCGGAGAGCGCGGTGCACCTAGGGGCTAATATCGTAGCCCCACCTTCGAAATCCTATGGCTAAGTGAAAGTGATAAAGCATTATAGTCTGGTTGCCTCGTTTGCTACGCTACCACCTCCTTCACAGGACTAAGACGTTGGATTAAGTGTGAAAATGCGCTATTTTGCAAACACCCCCGCACCTTGTGCGTGGGGGCTGAAGCCGAAGACTGCCATCTTTCAGGTTATACACAAGTATACATTAACGGCCGCACAGGAGATATTCCAATACTTGAACGCACAAGTATAAAAAGCACTTATATTATGAATATCGTTTTACAATTCATAAAGATCATTTGAACATGACATTTTTTGAGCACTGCAACTCTATTACACGAGCACCCTGCAGGACTTCCCCAAAATAGTGCTCGGCGGGTAACCGGCTCCCGTCCGAACCCCGGGTTGCAACAACGGTGGCAGCCATCTCCGTCCAGTATGTCTTCACACGGGCAAGGGCCATCCGTGCACCCTCTATGCATGCCGACCGCTTCATCGCCTTGATATGCGGCACCGCCCCAAGGAATTGCTGCAATAAGCCAAAATAACTCTTCGGGTTGGGCCTATCCGGCCATAGATGAGCCACTACATCCGTCATGGCCAATCCGGACAACCTATTCAGCTCAGCCCACTCAGCCAACCGATCGGTCAACGGAAGTGAACGCTCCGGACTATGGAATTGAGACCAAAAAAGCTCTTCCGTCTCGTGATCCTTTTGACTTCGAAAGTGCACAACCGCATCCGCTGCACTCGCCGCCAAATCTAGAAAAGGATCCTCCAGACCCCACAACTGGCCAAGCTGAGCATACTTCTGATCTGTGAACTTCCTGCACAGCAGAAAGGGCTTGCCAGCCGCAATGTCTCCGGCCTGACGCAGCTCCTCCTTTATAGCCCTCATTGCAGAACGGGCATCCTTGGCTTTGGCGGTGGCCTTCTTCAGGTCTTCTTGCTCCGCTCAGCATTCTTTTTCAAGAACCTCATAGCGGTCGGCAACATCCTTCAGCTTCATGGCCATTCCGGCCATCTCCTCCCTGCTTCGACAATGAGCAGCCCTTTCGGCTTCTAGCTCTTCGGCTGCCTTCGAGGCAGCCGCATCGCTCCTTCTGGCCTGCTCCTTGGCTCGAGCAAGCTCTGCCCGAAGGTCCTCCACAGCAGAGGCACCATCTGCATTAAGCATACATGTTGTAAGGAGCGGGCATCAGCTCCCTTACTAGGTGACCACGGAGAAATAACCTACCTTGTGACTCGTCAAGTCGTTTATTTACCAGTGCGATGTCCGTATCCGCAACATCGAGTTGCCGCTTTAGTTCAGCAACTCCATCAGTCCGGCTGGCCACCGGACTATCCGCCACCTGCATAGGAAAGGCGAGAATTAATACCTGAGATTATGATCCTCGGCACGTTGTCGCTTTCGACAACATACCGAGTCTCAGGGGCTACTATCTATACAGGGCGCACTTTATGTGTAAAACTGTCAAAAGGTATGCCATTTTTACGTACCTCAAACCCCGCCAGCAAACTTCTGACGACATCATGCAACCCGCCCTCGGCGGATGAAATTCTTTTAATCACCGTACTCATCAATGTACGGTGACCTTCTGAGATAGACGCCCTCTCGAGTAGATCCTTCAGCTCCCCCGGCCGTATACCAGTTGGTGCCAAATTCTCCGGCCCTGCCGGACCCGGGGATACCCTCCGCGACGTCACCTCAGGGTCGTCCGCCCCGCCTGACGGTGCGGCAGATGGAGGCGTTTCGCTCTCCATCATCTCTGGACAAAGGTCCCCCGAAGACGAGCTCAGCTGAGAAGGACGGAGATCCGAACTACAAGGTAAAAACTTCGGTTATCCTCAGAAGCAAAATAGGGATGTCCCTTATTATAAAACTCCCCTTTTTCTACTTATGGCTCGCTGGAGGGCTGATTCCTTAGGGGAGATAGTGCGGCCGGGGCTTCCCCAGGCGCAGGACCCTCTGGTGAGGATCTCTTCCCCCGCTTTGAGGTCTTGGCCTCCGGGTCTTCGGAAGCGGTCCTCTTCTCCCCCTAGAGGGAGGGATTCTCGATCCCCCCTTTCTCGAAAGCCTCCTTGGTAGAGGCGGGAGTTTCTCTGTTTTCCCCTTCGCCTTCCACTGAAGGCGCAACCTCCAGCATCTTGACCAACAAGGGATCCGGCGCGGTCTCCAGGAGGGGGGGCGGACACCGTATCAGTTTCGCTTGCGCTATCCACTCCTGTTCAAAGGACGATTGGTTAAAAGGCAGATCCAAGATATGCAAAGGAACGGTGTGTCCAGACACGGAGCTACTTACTTGAGTATCCGAGCGATTGCAGCTTAGGCCGGCGTCCTCGGTTAATTCCGGACACACCTCTTGTGGTCCGAAGAACAATTTGTACATCTCCACGGGTGTCGTACCCATGAAGTGTTGGAGAGCTCGTGGTCCCTCCGGATTGAACTCCCACAGGCGGAGAGGGCGACGTTTGCAGGGCAGAAGATGCCTAATCAGCATAACCTGCGTCACTACGACCAGATCGATCTCCCTCGGAGGTCTCGAATCCGGCCCTGCAGTAGGGGTACGTCCTTTGACGGCCCCCAGTTAAGCCCTTTGTTGACCCGTGACATCAGCCGTTGTGGAGGGCCCGAGCGAATGACGGGCGGCGGCTTCTGCCTGCTGCCCCTGGGAGCGGTAATATAGAACCACTCCTGTTGCCACAAACCGAGCTCCTCCTGGAAAGAGCCCTCGGGCCATGGAGCATCGTCTCTCTTGCTTATGACCGCCCCGCCGCACTTTGCTTGACGCCCCTCAATCATCTTCGGCTCCACGTCGAAGGTTTTGAGCCACAAACCGAAGTGAGGGGTAGTGCGGAGGAAGGCCTCGCAGACGACAATAAACGATGAGATGTGGAGGATGGACTCCGGAGCCAAGTCATGGAATTCCAGCCCATAGTAAAACATGAGCCCTCTCACAAAAGGATCCATTGGGAAGCCTAAACCCCGATGGAGGTGGGACACGAACACGACACTCTCACCGGGCTCAGGAGTAGGAATGACTTGCCCTTTGGCAGGCAACCTATGCGAAATCTCGTAGGTTAGGTACCTGGCTTCTCTCAGCTTTAGCACATCCTCTTCCGTGACGGAGGAGGGCATCCACCGGCCCTGTAGGTCGGAGCCAGACATTGTTGAAGGTCCCGGGCGCTCGAATCTGGAGCTCTGGGTGTTGGAACTCATGGTGAGGGGCAGATTCGATTGAGGATTGAAGAAAAGAAACGAGCCTTGGTCTCATTATAAAGAGGGAGAATACCAAGAGCCGTCCCCGTAACCGTTTGGAACTCACCTTCGATGGAGGAGGCGTGGCAATGGGCACGGTTGGGTTACCCACGTCCGTATTGATGGGAATCCCGGAATAAGGGGAACACGATCTCTGCTTCGACAAGACGTGCCAAGGAAATCGCTTCGCTAAACGCGCTGAGGTGGTATAATAAAAACGATTCAAGTAAAGGCTTGGTAGTGGTGTGACGTCATGCCACAAAATGCGTCAGCAGATTGAGCTTGTGTACATATTGTTCTCTCTACGGTGGTATGTGGAATTTATTTTGCAGAGCCGGACACTATCCTGGTGTTCACAATCTTCTATGAATTATTCGGAGGAGGAACCCGCCTTGCAATGCCGAAGACAATATGCGCGCCGGACTCGTCGTCATTGAAGCCTGGTTCAGGGGCTACTGAGGGAGTCCTGGACTAGGGGGTGTTCGGATAGCCGGACTATCATCATCGGCCGGACTCCAAGACTATGAAGATACAAGATTGAAGACTTCGTCCCGTGTCCGGATGGGACTTCCTTGGCGTGGAAGGCAAGCTTGGCAATACGGATATGTAGATCTCCTACATTGTAACCGACTCTGTGTAACCCTAGCCCTCTCCGGTGTCTATATAAACCGGAGGGTTTTAGTCCGTAGGACGAACAACCATTTCAACAATCATACCATAGGCTAGCTTCTAGGGTTTAGCCTCCTTGATCTCGTGGTAGATCCACTCTTGTACTACCCATATCATCAATATCAATCAAGCAGGAGTAGGGTTTTACCTCCATCGAGAGGGCCCGAACCTGGGTAAAAACATCGTGTCCCTTGTCTCCTATTACCATCCGCCTAGACGCACAGTTCGGGACCCCCTACCCGAGATCGGCCGGTTTTGACACCGACAGTGGGGAATAAAAGAGGGCATGAAATAATTCATATTTATGTTGTCTAACCAAACAGGATAGCATGACACAATTTCACATATACGATGGCTAACTAAATAGGATAGCATGACACAATTTCACATTATGATGGCTAACTAAAAAAGATGGAAAGACATAGTTCAAAATATGATGACTATGTAAACAGGATGACATGATATAACTATATAATGTGTTTATTAAATAGGTTTGCATGCCATAATTCACATACATTCACAGATAGAATGCCATAATTCAAAATATGATGACTGTAAACACTAAACAGGATGAGATGATATAACTATATGATGTCTTTATGAAATGGGCTGCCATGCCATAATTCAGATAGATGATGTGTATGTACTATGTAAACATGATGGCATGATATAATTCAAATATATGATTTATATAGTAAGCAAGTAAGCAGATGGCAATCCATATATGATGTAAAAACTAAGCAATACAAGACAACATGCATGACATGGGTAATTTAACCCTGCCAAGTTTGAGCATAGACCTCAGGGGGGAAATAGGACCGGTCATCAGTCTCTGAATCCTCCTCTGAGGAGCCCTCTGTAACCAGGAAGATGTCTGCTTCAGCAGGTAGCATTGTTTGCTTTGAATACCTTGTTTTCACTCAAGATACTTCCATCACCGCTTAAAATGGCTGATGCACAGGAAGAGTAGTTGAATATACAAACGTTGTCGACAAATAGAACACGTAATACAAAAAAATGATAGCATGATATAATTCACATACATGATGATTGGCTAAACAACATGGCAATGCATAATTCACATATATAATGCCTTTGCAACAAGATAGCATTGTATAATTCAAATATAATGTCTTGCAACAAGATGGCAATGCATAATTCACATATATGGTAATTAGACACTGAATAGGTGGCATTCACACAAAGCATGTCTAAACTAATCAAATGACATAGCAACGCGAGACACCATACGCACGATATGAGCAACATAACCCTGCCAAGTTAGAGCATACACCTCGGGGGGGGGGGATAGGACTGGTTATCCGTCTCTGAATCCTCCTCTGAGGAGCTATCCGTAACCAGCGAGATATGCGCTTCGTCAGATAGCATAGTCTGCTCCGAAGACCTTGTTTTCACTCCAGAATTTACCATCACCGTGTCAAATGGCTGATGCACATGAAGAGCAGTTGAATGTACTAACATTTTTGACAAATGAATATGTAACACAAAAAAGGATGGCCTAATATAATTTACATATAAGATGACTGACTAAGAAGGATGGCATTGCAAAATTCACATATATGATGCCTGGCTAAACAAGATGGCGTTGCATAATTCACATAAACGGTGAATAAACTAAACAGATGGCATTCACACAAAGGATGTCTAAACTAAGCAGATGCCATATTTGATGTATAAAGTAAGCAATGCAAGGCACCATATGGATGATATAACCAACATCAGCATGGCAAGTTAGAGCCAAGACCTCAGGGGGTAAATAGGAGTTGTCTTCTCCTTATGAATCCCCCTTAGAACAGATATCTTCCTCTCGATTACAATCCGAAATGCATGGAGGGGGGGTGCCTTTGCGCCTACCATGGAGCAACGTCTGCATGAAATTTTATTGCCATGCAAGGCTCGTCTCTTTTGCTCTACATGTTCAGTTCCATTGTTTACAATAACTGTCATGCATAGGAATAAAACATAATGAGATTATGTAAGGAGTGCATGCAGAAATCCAGAGTGATGCTAGCAACTTGTGGATAGACCCAAAACCAATAATAGCAGGCAGATAATGGCTTCAGTTAAAAATATAGATAATGGCTTCTTTACTATTTGTTTCCCACCCAACATGAAACTCATAGTAGACACTGGAGATTAACTAGATAGTAGATAGATACTATTGATTGTGGCCCCGATATGTACCCCACGGCCATTTAAAAACTCAAGTTTAACCATTAGTTTGGAGCTGACTCAGAGTCTAATCGGTGAACAGGACGATAAAGTAGCATGTAATATTAAGCGATGCATAACGTAAGCAGACATGAAAGAGTGCGACCTCTCTTGCGGACTCGTGTAGTCCTCGAGGTCATCTGCTCGGTTGATGATGGTAATGCAGTTTTCATGGCTGCCGGCGGCAGGGAAGAAGATCTGAGGCGGCGAAAGACAGTCTGGAGGCCGGATCCCTGCTGTGCTGGACCCTTCTATCGTTGGAGCAGCTGAGCTAGGGTGGACGATGGTGCAGTAGGAGCAGGACAAACCACGCAAGGTTTTCTTTGACAACTATCTGTAAGATAGTTGGAGGATTCCAACAATGCAGGGATAGGAAATAGACAGGAATAGGATAGGAATGCACGTGCAAAACAGAGAATTTAAAAACACAGGATTTCTGCCAATCTGGGTGTTTGATTCACAACAATTGGAAGATCACAGGATGCAAAGAAGCATGGTGAGATTAAGTCAAACCACAAGAAAATGTACGGTTATAATGCTATTATGCTACTATCTCTTAGTCTTGTGCTTCATGAATAGGAATTTGGAAAGGAGGACAAGTGAAAATTAAAATTCCTATGTTTTTTCTTTCAAGGAGACACTAAAGGAACAAATCCTACATTTTTCCTTTGCTCCATTCCTTTGAACCATATTCATGAATAGTAGTACCATAGGAAACTTTCCAATTCCTATGTTTTTCATTCAATTTTCCTTTCAAGCACTGGCTATTCTAGTAGGCAGGCTTGAGCAAGGAAAAGCCTACACTAAAAAATGTTTTTGTGCTACTTCTATTACTTTGGACCCAGGCCACTGCCCTACTAGCTCAACTCCTAGGGCCATTGACAAATGCACAGCTCAAACGCGCAGAGATAAATAATGATGGCGTGCAAGAGAGTCCATCACGGAAAGCTAAGTTGCCTGGTACCTCACTGCTTGTCATATAGTAGGATAAAATAATCGTATTTCCCGTTAATACGGGTGCTCAGTGGACAATATATATAACATGTAGAGTAAAAAAGAGATGCAACAAGTGTACAACCTCTTTGGCGAAGCCATGTCGATCTCAGCATGATTGGGTTGGCCAGTGAGGATGCTCCGGCTGACTTTGCTGTTGGAGGAGGGGAAGAAGATCTTAGGCATCTGGAGATGGAGCCCGAGGTACTGCTCCGCTGTGATGGAGGGTTTCGTCGTTGGAGCAGCTCCAGTGAGTTGTACGACGCCGAGGCTGAAGCAGGACAAGAGAGACAACGTTAACCTGAGTGGAATTCTAATAGCATCTCCAATACATGACGTAAAATACATAACCACAAAGTGCTAGATGTAAAATACATCAGCCGGTCATCTCTGAACTTAACTGTCGAAACTGAATTAAACTGTCAAAACTGAACTTAACTGTCGAAACTGAACTTAACTGTCGAAACTGAAATTTGTTGTCGAAACTGAACGCACTAGCAAGGTGAGGCTACACGTCAGTCGACTGACTTTTTCATCTCTGGTCATTCGATTTTGCAGCCGTTGGATACGAAATCAAGGGCCTGCAGCTCATCTTTAACCTCCACCCCCTGAGCCGCCAGCCACCACCGGCCAAACAGCAGCCCCCCGCCGCCCGCGGCCGGCGGTGCGCCGTCCCGACCTCCCCGAAAACACTCCCCGCCGCCGGTCCGCCGCCACCCCGGCCATCCCTCCGAGCTTTTTCTTCGGCGATCCCCACGCCACCGCCCCGCCACCGTCGGCGACCACAGCCCCCACCCTGAACCCTAAGATAGATAGTGGGGTACCTCTCCGGTGAGCCCCCCTCCCTGCTGCGGCTGGTTCTTCCTTCACCCCGATGATCCCCCCCCCTTGAAAATCGACTGACCCAAAAGTCGATTCAGTCGACTAAAGTGTAGCTAAATCGGAGCAGCATCGCAAGCAAGAGCAAGAGCGAGAGCAGCTGCGCGAGCAAGAGCAGACCAGGCAGGGGACCGAGAGCAAGACAAGAGCAGCAGCGCGAGTGAGAGCTAAAGCAGCAGCAGCTCCTACTGATGTGGACGTTGCAGCCGAGGGAGCGACGCCGTGGAGGAAGTGGCCGGTGATGCCGCCATGGATGGAGCCGCGCCGTGTCGGCTTGGGACCGAGCACCGGCAGCACCGTGAGATCGAATCGAGAAGAAAATGTGGCGATTAGTGTACAACCTCTTTGGTGGCGCCGATTAGGCCGCAGCTTCATCCGAGGAAACGGTGATGATGATGCTCTTTCGGTGGTGCAGGTGAAGATGGTGGTGTGGGAATGGAGGTGGCGCGAAAGACGAGGGGAACGTCGGGGCAACTCCTTGGAGGTGGAGGACGTGGTGGCTGAACTGGCGGGATGACGAGATCGACGACGGATCCTCATCCGGTGCGGTGGATGACGGACGTCCACGTGTTGCTGTGGACGACGTCGTCGGGGAAGAGGCTCCGGCCAGGTGGCGGACAGAGCAGGGTATGGGGCTTCGTCGTGGGTTTTCGCGGCCTCGGTGTATGAATGGGTGGGCGGATGGGATGGCAGTGGGGAACCATGGCTTAGGGACGCGCTTGTCCGAAATGTGGGGTAAGTTACGAAAGTACCCCCACCGATTTGAGGTGGTTCTTTTGGTTCAGGGGTACCACGGGCATTTTGCGTGTCGGGATTTCATAGGAGGTGGGAGTTTTCACGCGCGTTGTAATTTCGGAATAGCAAGGCGCGGGTTGATATGGTGGGAGTTGTCGAAGCACGACGAGACAAAGATATATCTTAAATATTTCGGGCTAACAAGGCGCGGGTTGAAATTTACGGACAAGCCTAACGTGTACTATACCAAATCAATGCGCACTACAAATGTCATTCAAAACTTTGAATTCATGTTATGTTCAAAATATTTCGCTACGTGTATAATGCATGCAACCTACTACTCAAATGAGCGTTTTTGTGCATTCCAAACGTATATACTACCGCTTCAATATGAACTAAATTTGAATTCATTTCTCTATTTGAATAAGATCTACAGTAATGATTGTTGTGAAGTCAAAGCATTTGAATTCGTTTCTCTGTTTTAATAAGATCTACAATCATCATTATTGTCAAGTTAAACCATCGTTTGTGTATTATCTTCATAGCACACCACATGATTAGTCTCAAGTTACATATGAACTATGTGTGCTATATGAACTCGAACTCGATTTTTTGAATCCACTTTATGTTGATTTCAAATCACATTACATTTCTAGCTCTAGCTAGATCTTCATAATCTAAACCATGTCTCATATGTATAATGTGTTTATCACATTATGTATGGTGCCTCGCCCCCTACTCCTACAAGTATTTAGATGTCAGTTGCAAACTCCACACATTAACACAAATTCAAATAAAATGTGAGAATGTTCGATATATAGTATTGTTTAGATTGTTAGAAATTTAGTTGTAAGCTGCAAACGCCACACATTGTCACAAATTCAAATAAAATGTGAGATTGTTTGATGTATAGTATGGTTTAGATTGTTCGACATTTAGCTATGAGTTGCAAACGCCATGCATTATCACATTATGGTATAACATGTGCACAACACGTGTATCACCGCTATATTCATGCATGCATATGTTTAAAACACTATGATCTCCTATTCAAATATATGAATCGCTTTCATATCAAATTATGATCTTTGTTAGTCTCTTACACCCACACAATCCTCTAACCTTTGTAGCTATCACTAACTTTCTCTCGTGCATGCACATACCCTCCTCGCCCTCCCCCTCCCTTGGCATTCTATCCACCGGGCACATTCATTTTTTCTTTAGGTCGTTCTCCCAGAGCCTCCACAACTCCTTTCCGACACACATCGAAAGATAAACCTCTCCAGCAATACCTGCCTACAACATACACACACACCTTCAATCTCCTCCTTTATGTGTCCTTGCCTCGTGTCTCTCATACGGTCACACACACGTGTAAACTATCGCCCCTCTTTTCATCGATCTCACAACCGCACACTCCTCCCCCTATCTAGCTAGTAGCTGGGCCTCTCGCACCACCTCCTAGCTCCATTCTCTATGTCTATCCGTCTCACTGGGCCTTATTTGCCTCTAACAAATGGACGTACACTGACCGATCTCTCGCTATACATATAGCTAGCTAGGTCCTTATAACTCGTTTTTACCCACGCGTCGATCGATCTACCTCATTAGTTATGTCTCTCCCTTCCTCCGACAAACAACAATTGATCTACTGATCTAGTTAGGTTTGCTTACCAAACACATGGTTCCCCTTCATCATCCATGGATGCGTCCCGACAGATCTATCACGCACAGGCACACACAGAAACACATCCCCACTCTTATTGATAACATTGCAGTTCCACCCTCAGTTTGTCTAGTAGGCCTCTCCCACCATCTTCGAGAAGCAACTCCATCACCCATCCAGCACTCTACCCCTCTCCCTCCCTCTCTCTCTCC
>NC_041385.1:255964260-255980947 GCF_002162155.2 Triticum dicoccoides
GATACATCGAGCGCTCTAGTCATGTCTCCCTTCCACACACAAACTTGACATGTGCCCTCTGATGTTCCAGTAGGTCAGTCGCCCTATATCTTTGACTTGCACACACACACACACACACAATTTCGATGGCTCTCTCCATCGATCTCGCACCCACCCACTTGATCCTCTCTTCGACTCTATCGATATCTATGACCCCTCCCTCTCTTCTCATGGATTGCCCGACCCTCTATATATGATATGGATAGGCCACCATTTCACACACATTGCATGCAAAATTTTGTTTGAGATGTCATCGACACATATTCCCACAAATACATTCACGAAATCAACCCCCACCCCACCCCAAAACAAAAAACACTCACGAACGCGGTTTGTATCTCTCACACACACCCACGTAGGTGGGGGACATGCACGGAGAGAAGAGGTACATGCACGGCGCACGTACTCCCATCTCTTTCCCAACCACACCCGCGCGGGTACACGGTGGAGCTCATTTCTGTACGAAAAAGGCAGCCCACATGGTAATTTGGCACGTGTACTGGTTGTCCACTTGGTGGAGGGAGGATCGTCTACCACGGGTGAACACACAAATTGCGATTGGACACATTATGTTAAAAAAAGAGGCAAACCATGTGGGGCCTACCTTAGAGGCAAGGCTCTATACACTGGAGTACTTTTGATGTGTCCCGTCAACTCGCAGAACGAGGAGAAGCTTTCTTAGTTGTAACGCCCCGGATTCGATGCGCCAGGTGTCTTCTAGTGATTCGTCGTTGTTGCCATGTCCTTGCTGGCGTGTTGCATTTTGCCATGTCATCATCTGTATTTCATCTGCATGTTTTTCAAAACTTGCATCCGTCCCGGTCTTCCCGCTCCTTCCATTGTCCGTTCCGAGCCCTTTCACACTCGCACGCGCCCGCGGCACCTCTGAAATATTATTTTATAAGTGGCATAAAAATGTTCTCGGAATGGGTTGAAGCTTGGCGTGCAGTCTTATTATAGTGTAGGTAGACCGCCTATCAAGTTTCGTCGCATTCGGAGCTCGTTTGATAGCCCAACCGTCATTCATAGCAGCACTGTTGCCGGTTTATTCGTCATACGTTTCGGTCTCTGAAACTGCTGCTGGGCCTCTCTCTCTTCTCTGCTTCAGCCCCTGGCCTTTCTACACAACCCACCTGCAGCCCAGGCCTAGCCTAGCCCCCTTGCGTCCGGAACCGTTCGATCGAGATCGGAGGGCTCCAAAACCCCCCTAACCCTAGCAAATCTGCTATATATGGACACCCCTAGTCCATTTTCGGGCTAACCCTAGCCTAAACCTACCCCTACCCACCACCTACCTCGCAGCCGCCGCCCCCTCCTCCAAATCCGCGCCTAACCACTCCTCCGCCGCCACTTGGCGCCACCCAAGCGGGCGAGCCGCCACCAGTCGGCGCCCCTGGCCACTCCCCGGCCTCCACCTGTCCCCCGCACCGTCCCACCTTGCCGCGGCCCGCCCAGCCCACGGGGAGCCCGCACCGGGCCAAACCGGGCCGAGCCGCCCCCAACTCCCCGAGCTCCTGCGCCTCGTCACCGTCGCCTTCGCCCGACCCCGTCGTCGGCTCGCCGCCACTAGATCGCCGACCGCCGCCGCCTCGCCTTCCAGGCGAGCCCCGCCGCCGCGCCATCTCCCTTCCTCTCTCTCCTTCCTCTCCTCACCAGCTCCCTCTCTCCCTCGCAGCAAGCCGCTGCCACCAGGAACGCCGACATTGAGCTCGCCTCACCGCCGGAGTACGGCGCCCGGCACCAGATCCTCTACTCCGACAGCCGGATCCGGTTGCCCCGCCGTCGATCTGTCCATCCCCGGCCTGCCAAGACCCGCCGGAGGCCCCATGTTGCCGTGCCGGCGCGCTGACCTCGCCGATGTTGACCTCTCATCCACCGGGACCCTATTTCTCTCGAGGTCGATTTTTGCCCCAAGTCCCGAAATTCTATCATTATGTGCCCATATTCATCATGACAAAACTTTGTGTGTACTGCTCCGTTTTTCAAGAATAATATAACAAAATCTTCATTGTGAGATGCTCTTCATTTTGTTCCATTGTGCCATGCTTGTTTGTGTTCATCGTGATGCCCTAATCATTGTTGCAAGAGTGCTATATGATGTTAACTGTTGTCTGTTAACAGAACTTGCTGTTTTGTCTTTTTATTGAATTTTGTGTGTACATCGTATGAGCTTGATGTCTACATGAGTTTTGAACTAAATCATGCCATCTTGATAGTAGTGCAATCCATGTATTTTTGTGAGTCTTTTAGTGAGTGCGTCGAGCTCATGAAATAGGGTACTTGCTGTTACTGTTTTGCTAGGCTGAAACTGCTATATCATGATGCTATGTAAACCTGCTGCTACAAGTCATTCTATGTATAATCTGGAGATGTTCACTGAAGATGTTTTGTTATACATGTCATGCTATATCCATACATGGCCCTTGTTGTATTTATAGCCTACTGTAGCTTGTTGTTATCTTGCTCTCAAACTGCTAAATAATGTTACTGTCAGCCTGTTAACATTAAGTTCAGTTTTGCCATGTGTTTTACTAGTGATCCATGCACCCTATGACCATGCTATTGCCATTTTTAGCTTCATAATTATGTCATCTTACTGTTGGTTGCCTTATCATGCCATGTAATGCTCTTTGGTGAGTGGTACAAGCTCACCAACATGCCCACTTATCGTTGTTTCAGCCATGATCTGTTATTCACTGAATCTGTCATATTGCTTGCCATGTTTGCATGGATGCTACCATGTTTTCTGTTGATCTTTGCAATTAGTTCAGTAAGGGAGTTTTGTTCTTTGTCTTTAGTATTAGCATACCATACCTTTGTTTGCCATGATAAGTTCCTGTAGCATGTTGTTTGATAGCTCTGAACATTGCAACCTGATGTTATTTCTGCCATGTCCAGTGATTTCTGCCAAGTCTGTGAATTGTTATTATTTGCAATCTTGCCATGTCCTTTTGAGCATGTTATAGTGTTTTCTGGAGATAGCTCAGTGTTCATGTTTTGTCATGCTTTATCTGTAAATCATGTCCATGTCTTTTGTTTTCATGTTAGGGCGTTGTAGCATATTGTTTTGATGCTTGCTAGATGCCTAGTTGCTGTTTCCGACAGATTGCGTTATATCTTGTTTGGAGTGTATGTGTTGCACCGTTGCTCCGTTTTGAGTATGCTCTATATGAAACTTGCTTAGGGTTGCATGTAGTTTCATATTATGATGTTGCATCCTTGTTTTAAGCTGTTCGCTTGATGTTTGTATGCATTTTGCATCAATGCCATGTTTAACTTGTTTTGCTCATATCTTCTAGGTCGTAGCTCCGAATTAAATGAACTTTATATGTAACTTGACTAGAATCTCGTGTAGATCATCTTGGTGCATCTTAACTTGCTGTTTAACAACTCGAACATAAGGTTTATTCAGTTCTGGACCAATTTCTAAAATTTGCATATGAGGACTTACCAGAATTGTTATATGTTGTTTCCGGCCTCATTTAACCTTGCTTTGATGTGTTGTTCTTGTATGAATCATCTCTTGCCATGAGTAGCTTCATGTAGTCTTGTCTTGCATCATACTTGGTTGAGCATCATGTCATGTATATGTGTGGTGTGTTTACCATGTTGTGTGCTTCTTCTCGATAGTTCCTGTTTCGTTGCGATCATGAGGATTCGTTCGTCTACGCTTGGTTCGGCTTCATCCGTTCGTCTTCTTCATGGACTCGTTCTTCTTCCTAGCGTGATTTCAGGCAAGAAGACCGTTACTCTAGATCTCACTACTAACATTGCTATGCTAGTTGCTTCGTTCTATCGCTTTGCAGCGCTACCTATCTCTTGTCTATCAAGCCTCATAAATTGCCATGAACCTCTAACCTTTGTCACCCTTCCTAGCAAACCATTGGTTGGCTATGTTACCGCTTTTGCTCAGCCCCTCTTATAGCGTTGTTAGTTGTAGGTGAAGTTGAAGATTGCTCCATGATGGACAGGATTATGTTGGGATATCACAATATCTCTTATTTAATTAATGCATCTATATACTTGGTAAAGGGTGGAAGGCTCGGCCTTATGCCTGGTGTTTTGTTCCACTCTTGCCGCCCTAGTTTCTGTCATACCGGTGTTATGTTCCTTGATTTTGCGTTCCTTACGCGGTTGGGTGATTTATGGGACCCCCTTGACAGTTTGCTTTGAATAAAACTCCTCCAGCAAGGCCCAATCTTGGTTTTACCATTTGCCTCACCACCACCTATACTTTTCCCTTGGGAGTCGCGCTCCCGAGGGTCATCTTTATTTTAGCCCCCCCGGGCCAGTGCTTCTCTAAGTGCTGGTCCGAACCAAGCTGCCTGCGGGGCCACCTCGGGGAAACTTGAGGGCTGGTTTTACTCGTAGCTAGTCTCATCCGGTGTTACCCTGAGAACGAGATATGTGCAGCTCCTATCGGGATTGTCGGCACATCGGGTGGCTTTGCTGGTCTTGTTTTACCATTGTCAAAATGTCTTGTAAACCGGGATTGCGAGACTCATCAGGTCTTCCTGGGAGAAGGAATATCCTTCGTTGACCTAGAGAGCTTGTGATGGGCTAAGTTGGGACACCCCTGCAGGGTATAAACTTTCGAGAGTCGTGCCCGCGGTTATGTGGCAGATGTGAATTTGTTAATGTCCGATTGTAGAGAACTTGACACCAGATTCGAATTAAAACGCATCAACCGTGTGCGTAGCTGTGATGGTCTCTTTTCGGCGGAGTCCAGGAAGTGAACACGGTTTTGGGTTATGTATGAACGTAAGTAGTTTCAGGATCACTTCTTGATCACTTCTAGCTTCTCGACCGTTCTGTTTGCTTCTCTTCTCGCTCTCATTTGCGTATGTTAGCCACCTTATATGCTTAGTCGCTGCTGCAACCTCACCACTTTACCCCTTCCTTTCCCATTAAGCTTTGCTAGTCTTGATACCCATGGTAATGGGATTGCTAAGTCCTCGTGGCTCACAGATTACTACAACAACAGTTGCAGGTACAGGTTATGCGATGATCATGATGCGAGAGCGATGTTTGCTTGTTTTGGAGTTCTTCTTCTGCTTCTTCTTCGATCATGGGATAGGTTCCAGGTCAGCAGGCTGGGCTACTAGGGTGGATGTCGTTTGAGTTTCTGTTTGTGTTTCATACATAGTCGGATGGTGCTCTTATGTAAGATGATGTTGTATTCGTGTGGCATTGTATGCCTTTTGTATGTATCCCCATCTATTATGTAATGTTGATGTAATGATATCCACCTTGGAAAAGCGTATCAATATGCGGTTCTATCCTTGGTGGGACCTTCGAGCCTCTTTAGGATAGTATCGCATATTGGACATGACATTAGTACGCCGTCTCCCCCGCCCACGGGCGCAGTGGCTCGCACGATGAGGTGAAGCTTGCTTAGTATTGTCCGCCTTACGCCCGCTCTGTTGCCCATGCGTGCGGTGGCTCGCAGGACGAGGAGAAAAATTTAATACTCTCTCCGTTTACTCCTCGTCCCTACTACCTTGGTTATAGATATTATATCATATTGTTTGGAATATATATGTCCTTTAGTAGATTTCAATATGAACTACTAGTACATACCCCAAACATTGATGTATATAGACGTATTTTAGAGTGTAGATTCACTCATTTTGCTCCGTATGTAGCACTCTCCCTCGCCCCTCGACCCTTGCCCACGTGGAGGACGTGCAACAATTCATTCGGTCTCATATAGCCATAACGATATATACTGCACTACCATTATTGCTCGACTTCCCGAAGAGGCAAAGAGCCAATCGCAAGGTTAATACTTTGGAGATGCCAAGCACAAGGTTATAGGAGAACGAGTAGTCCATGCCGCGTCATTCATAAATAAAGTTTTTTTTCTTTAGTGGCACGTACGCAATATGATAGGTTCATATCGAGAGAAAAGGAAACCGCTCCACTATATACATAGTCAGGACGGGCCAGCCTACACGGTTGCTTGCT
The DNA here is from genome assembly GCF_002162155.2 of Triticum dicoccoides. NCBI lineage: Eukaryota > Viridiplantae > Streptophyta > Magnoliopsida > Poales > Poaceae > Triticum > Triticum dicoccoides. The sequence goes on from NC_041385.1 coordinate 255,970,267, forward strand.
GGGGTTGCTCTCTTCACACTCTCTCGCACAAAACGACTGTGGCCACATCTCTAACATCCCGGTGGATCACGTCCGCCGGGGGAAGGGGTGGATGCTTAGTGTAGATGCGGTCGCCGTCGCCGATGGCGAAAACCCACTGTCGGCACGTCCCGATCAGGGGTCCCCACTGTTCTCTCTCACAAAGCCGGTGAGGTTACCTTAGTCCCTTGCTCACTGCTGCGACGTGGGCAGTTGCCGCCTCCCGCCGCCCTCCTCAAGGTTGAGCTACGTCCCTCAGGTACAATTCCCTTTACAGCCGGCTTGCCCCACTGCTCCAGCTGCCCACATCACTCCATGTGGATATTTCTCTACTTCTTTGCCCCGCACATACCTCTACTGGCTTCTACATACTGCATTTGTGATGTGTTTATGTCTCATCAACTAGTCCCAGTAATCTTATTCTAATCACGCTTCTTCAATTTCTTTGCCACAGGGATGCTCATCTCGATTTTGGTGAAACTGCACAAAATGATCTGATGGTCAAAAGGTTGCAAACTTCATTTCTTAGGAATCTTGAACGTTGCCAGCAAATTGAAGCCTAGTTAGGGTTCACGCTTCAAGGGCTAGGGACTGCATGGATCGTTTTTTTCTTTAGTTGCCTCTGTTCCAAAATAAGTGTCAACTTTAGTAGTAGTACAACTTTATACTAAAGTTTGCATAAAGTTGAGACACTTATTTTGGAACAGAGGGAGTACATATTTGCTATGATCTGTAAATCATGGAGATGCAATAGAATGCATGTTAGTCTCCTTTGTATTTGATGAAATGTTGCAACGGGCAACCTTGGACGCAAGATACATGTAACAGAAGCTGGAAGCTTCATAGCATTGTACAAATTTATCTCGCTAATAAATTACAGTACATACTATACTAGTACTTCCTCCGTTCCTAAATATAAGTCTTTGTAGACATTTCACCATGAACCACATGCGGATGTATATAGATGCATTTTATGTGTAGATTCATTCATTTTGTTCCGTATGTAGTTCACCTAGGGGAATCTCTATAAAGACTTACCTACTAGTAATAGCTAGCCCCCACTACTAGGAATTCTCTATCCTCTCCTTGAGCCACATCATCAAAATTAATGTAGCCGTTAGATGAACTAAATCAGTCCATAATAGCCGTCTGATCTAGACATTGAGAGGCTCCACACTAAGCCACATGCAAGCATGCAGAAATATCGTGGCATGCATGTGAGTAGGTTTTAAATCACATCAACATGTCTGCACGCAAGCATGCACCGGTAGCATGCATGTAAGTGAGCTTTTAAGTCTTAACATGTCAAAAAGAAAAATATAATCCCATTATGCAGTAGGAGTTGGCTGATCTTTTTTCCTTACGTGGGATGATCTAAATGATGATGGGAGTTTTTTAGTTTGGCTACCACATTTGTCATGCGGTTATAGAGTTTTTTTTAGTTCTATGAAATCGATAATTTTACGCAGAGAGATATACGGCTGTTTCATGGCAACGCGTGGGGACTCATCTAGTATTTAGGAACGGAGGGAGTACTATGTAAAGAGTTAGGTGTCGCACGGTGTCCAGAAAATATGGTGATGGTGTGAGGTGGGCCATGTAATCACTGAGCCTGCGTATTTTCACTACTCTTGCACTCCTCTGCTATAAGAATGGAGAAAATTGTAATCTAGTAGTACCTCCTTTCGCCGAAAGCGTGGGACATCCAGCAGTCCTACCACCTCAGTATTAAAGACCAATGAGCCGTCAAATCACATAGACCCAGCAGTAAGTTGGACGGACGAAGCAACCATCACTCTTGTGCCAGTGAGAGGTCGCGTCTGCTCTGCCAGGGTATGAATGCGGCACCGATTCTTTGGAGCGGTGCTGACTGTTTCAGGCGGGAAGCGTGCGGGTGATGGAGGGGCTTTGGGTGGGCTAGGCTGGTTAGGAGTGGGTGTGGCAGCTGTCCGCATGTCCCTACCGGACACACCCGGAAATGAGAGGATGCACCGACTCTCGTTGCTAAAATCGTACACTTCTCACCATCTCTCTATAGGAGTAGGTCGATCTGTCGCTCTCTCTAACACACACATGCTGATAAACACACACACTCGCACACGCACGCACCTTGGTCCCGCTGCACCTTCTAACGTGACTTATTACAGCTAGACAGAGGGAGTAGTAAGTACGAGATACGGTGGCACACTGACTTAGGTCGAATACAAGTGCCCAAAATTGTGTGCTTGTTATAATAAGGGTTCACTTAAGATAGTACGTGAGCGAACAGAGGGATCAATTGGACAGTGTTCCCGAGCTGTAGCAAGATGTGTGAGGTAAGATACACCGCTGGCGCTTTTAATTTTTCTTATTAATTTGTTTGTTTCACCCTCTGACTGGTGGGACCCAAGGTACTACGCGGAGAGAGGTAAGGTGACTAAGGCTGCATTATTTCTGCACCTCTGTGGATAGTCTTACCACCAAAGCCACATGACACAATTATGATTTAAATCCCAATGACTCCCACACACACAAAAAACACGGCATGCTTGTCACACGAATGCAGGAATGTATAAAAGGTTATTTTCCTCTTGTTGAACATAACGGGAGGGTTGTGTAGCTGGTTAGCCTGTTCGCTCATCAAACCTGAGGTTCGGGTTCGATAACTACACTTGAGCATAATTTGTGCCAAGAGGATTTTTTGGCTGGTCAAAATGGATGGATACGAAGCTATACGATCTCGTAGTGACCGTATAATCACCTCATCACGTATAAGCTGCAGCCTCAGTGCTTCTTTTCTAGGGTTTGCATGCTTCACACTCTCTCTCCAGTATATATATACACGCTCGAGCCTCAGCACTTGTAGTTGCTCTCTTCACACTCTCTCACCCTCTCCAGATCTAAACAAGACTTCGTTGGCCTCTCTCACCCCTCACTGCTGCTCAAAGAGCCGGCAGGATCCGTCCACCGGGAAGGGGAGGAGGCTTAACGCTGTCGCCGTCGGCGAGGGAGGGAATCCACTACCGGCGCAGCTGTTCACTTTCACCCAGCGGCTGCGCGAGAGGGCCTCTGAACCCTTCTTCTTCACCGTCGTCCCGTCGCCCACCGAACCACGCCCCAAGAACCTTAAGGTATAATTTACTTATTCCACATGCATTGCTCTAGCTGCATGTATACCATGAATCTAGGACGTGGTTCAAAGAGGAAAGGAGTGGGGGAAAGTAGTGGGTAAAGTTGTATAGCATGAATCTAGGATGTGGTTCAAAGAGGAAAGGAAGGGGAAAGTTGTATAGCATGAATCTAGGACGTGGTTCAAAGAGGAAAGGAATGGGGGAAAGTAGTGGGGAAAGTTGTATTGCATAAATCTAGGACGTGGTTCAAAGAGGAAAGGAAGGGGCGAAAGTACTAGTACAGACTGGCTATCCAGCACCTACGTTGGTCGAAAAGGGAAAACAATGACAAACGCAGTACGCACATCTATAACGAACTGATCTTTTGTTTTGGGAGATAAGGCTGTAGAGTTTGAGCAGGACTAGATTGGCTGCGCTCACATAGGGAAAGGTGTCTAAAGATAAAAAACTAGGACCAACACAAATATGCTCCTTGGTTGTTTGTTCTTTGTTGCAACAGACTATGCATGACCACAGTACATCGGTAGATGCACATGGTGCTGGTGCGTCCACTGTCCCGTGCAACTCTTTAGCTGTTGTTAATCTAAGGCCCTGTTTGGTTAAAAACTCCCTAGTCCCTACCAGCTTGGTTCCAGGGACTAAACATGGACTAGAGAGGTTATTAAATGACATGCTAAAAGACCATGTTACCCCTAGTAATGAACTAATAGAGACAAGGTGCGATGCGTGGCAGGGACAACTGTTGGAAAAGTCCCAAAAAGACTCCCTCTGGGTCTTATTTCTTTAGTCCCAAATGCCCACTTTTAGTCCCTAAAAGTCCCTCCTGTTTGGTTTAGATGGGACTGACACGGAGTTTTTTTAGTCCCTACACCAAAATGTCCCTGTAAACAAACACCCTCTAATAATGCCGCTGGAAAATTGATGCAATGCCACAGTTAAAAGCAAATTACATGTTTAACGAATTTTATTGTTAATATAATCTCTATGTTAATATTAATCAATGCCACCGTTTGAGAAATGCTACTGTGTTGCTTTCTTTCCCATTTAGATAAGGTAGATGCTTCTTTTTGTTGGCTTCTGTGCCATCCACCGTTATTGACCACTAGTTGTTTCCTTTGCACCTCTGTGTAAACAGGGTTATCTACTTCACCTCGTTGCCATTGTGACCTTTTGTTGCACTGCACAAAACACTTTTGTTTTAAGAGTGTTTTGTGCAGTTCAACCAAAATGTCACACCAACAACGTTGCTTGATTGCTTGATGTTAGTGGAACTGCACAAGAGGAGATCTTACTTCCTATCCATGTTGGCAAATTTGGTTCAGATCTTATTCTTGTGAGATGTTTGAATTCCGCATCATGAGAGGTCAGTACTAGCCTTCTTTGACATGATTCTGCAGTGTGCTTTCATATGTTGTGCTACTTGTACGGTAATGTTGCTTGATTTTAGTGAACTGCACAAATGGAGACAAGACTTCCAATCTATATGTGCATCGTAATATCCCATTGAGGTAAGATAAGGATATTTCACAACTGTTGGCCTATATTTTGCCACTTTCATCAGAAAATTAATGTCATTGTTTAGTGCTATACTTGTGCTCCCTAATTGACATGCCAAATCTTACATTGAAGGAGAAGCTTGTCTGTTATTGAACCAAGTGATGAAGGGGGAGAACAAGCGGAAGAAACACAAAAATCAACTCCTGGTGCTGTAATGAAGCACTGGAACTATGATGACACAAGTAATGATATAGTTTTGCATCTTAATTTATTGCTATGGCTGGAACGATCAATTGTTTTGCCACTGATTTGATGCCACTCTTAATGTAATACGTAATTATCTCTACTTGTGCAAACAGGGATCTTCTTTGAAGATACCATATATTTTAGTGGAACTGCATAAGAAGATGTTGGAAACATTAAACTAATCGAGGAGTATATAGTAAGCATGGCCACCATAGTAGATAGCAACAGATGGTTCCGGAGAAGTGCTTCATTTGTATGCTCTACACAATAAGCCTCCTGACAAAGGTTGGTACTCGCCCACTGATTTCATCCATATGATTGAGCTTTGTCATCTCTATTGGTGTTGTGCTACTATTTAGATACTCTCATGAAAAAATGGTACTGTCCTTGAGAAATGCTTCATCTGTGCTGTTTTAAATATTTCCTTCCCTTTTTTGAGCAAACAGGGATGCTAGCATTTAGTTGTCCTCTTGTATTTGCACAACAGGATCATCTTACTCTGAAGAAGAATATGGACTACATGAAGTGACTAGTTCCGATTATGCCAGTATGAAGAAGCCCTGTCTACCTTCTCATCAGAAGGAGCAGTTGAAGGATGGTTACATTACTCCCCACAAGACAAAACTAACTTCAACTCAGAAGGACTGACAAATCCCCATTTTTTTCTGGTGATGCGCGAGTACAATGTTGTTCTAGGATTCTTTCTGGTGAGTTCCATTTTTCTAAAAGTGTGCTCTACATGGACCATGTAGGTGCCTGTTTAAACTATTAATTCATAGTATAGTTTGCTTTATACTAATCACTTTTTTTGTATTTGTGCAAACAGGGGTGCTCAGCTTGATTTCAATGGTAATTGCACAAAATGTTCATGAATACATCGAATCATTCATTTCCACCAAAAGAAAGGAGGTGCTGATAAGTTCAAGGCGTTGCAACATATAAGGGCGAAATCATACAAGCTGCGCGCAAATTTGGTTGATTTTGGTGGAACTGCACAAAAAGAACAGCTGGTTTATTTAGCACGATGTGCCATGTCAATGTCCGAGCTGATGGCAAACCATGCCCATTCCACAATCATAGGCATTTGATATTTTGGAATGGGACAACCTTGTCAAATTTTTCTCATTGATTTTAGCAAGACATGCGTTTGATATTTTCGAATGGGACGCCGTTTGCTGTCAGCAGCATCGATCAATTTTTTCTTTATTCTTTAGTTGTGAAGTAAATATTACCTCTGACATGTGAGTCCCTGAGATGCATAATCATCGATTGTTTTGAATGTTCTCTATGAATTGCCAGCCCTATGTGTTTGATTGCAATGTACAGAAATGCTAAAAAGCTGCTCAAACTCTTTGTACTCCTTCTGTTCCTTTTTACTTCGCACATTGTGAAAGTGCATACTTTTTTATATAAGATTGGTCAAAGTAGAGATACTTTGACTGTAGACAAAACTTGTATGCAGAATAGAAAGGACCGGAGGGAGTACATGTGAAACTGCTGCAAACGAGGTGATCACCCTGGGAATAATGCTAGTACGTATATTTTTGCATGTTCATCCAATGCCAGTGATACAGGAATTTGAACTAATTGAAATAAATTCATTCATACACTGTCGGATTTCATATAAACATGCCGGATTTCATTACATTTCATACATTCTTCAACTAAAAAGGGGTGCGCTGGAGGTATAATTAATTAACCAAAGCTACCCACCTGTGTCCCGCTGAGCCGAACAGAAGCTTCAGTGACTTAACTGCAGGTGCAGTTGCGTAACTGACATGTGGCCTGTTGGGCCCACGTGTCAGTCAACCAACTGCACCAGCAGTTAAGTAGAAGCAGCGTTCTTCTCCAACACAGCTCTCCGACTCCACGTCACCGCCAAGAAGCTAACTGTCCGTCAATGGTCAACCCGCCTAGCTTGGCTTCAACCGGAGGGTAGCAGCGGTGGCCTTACTTGGACCCGAGTGGTGGCAACCTACCGTGTTCTACTCTTCCTCGTTTTCTATGTGGCGTGGCCTCGTTCGTAGCGGGGCGGAGCCGGTGATGTCCTCTGTCTCGTTGCCGGCGGGCGGCGCCTCGGCGGAGCGTTGGAAATCCTACCCCTCGTTGCCAGCAGGGTGGGGCTGCGGCTGAGCCGGCAATGTCCTCTGCCTCGTTGTTTGCGGGGTGGGGCCTCGGCGGAGCCGGCGGTGTCCTCTGCCTTGTTGTTGGCGTCGCGGGGCCTCGGCGGAGCAGGGCCTCGTCGACGCCAGTGGAGCGGGTACTCGTCGGAGCTGGCCTCGTCCTCTGCCTCGTCCTCGGTCTCGCCAAACAGCGCCTCGCCCACTTCATCGCCCTCTTTGTAGGCAGCCTCAGCCTCCGCCACCCACATGCGGTACCGCCAGCGCACGAGGCGTCCCTCGCGGGCGGAGTGGTACGAGTCGAGCAGCGCCTCCTGCTCCGCGGCAATCTGCTCCTCCGCCTGCAGGTGCTCCTGGAGGAGATGGTGGTTATAGGCGGCATCGGCCTGCGCCTCCCGGAACTGCTCCTCACGCATCTGTCTCACCGTGTCCATATATTGGGCACGGGCCTCGCCGATGGTCATGATGCAATGCACCGGCGAGGATGGCGTGGAGGAGGGGGTTGGCGTCGGATCGTTGACTACCATGTTCTCCATTGGGACATCATCGTCCTCTGGCTGCCTGCCGGCCAGCCGGTCGGCAGCAATGGCTGCCATCTCCTTATGGTCCGTCATCCGCCCGTCCCGAAGAGTGCTGGAGCGCGAGGTAGCCATGGTGGGCAGTAGTGGTGTGGACAGGAGAAAGGGAACGGATGCAGATGACTGCGGCTATGGCCGGCGCAGCAGTTTATATAGCAATGGTGGGCGGCAGAGGGACGGACGTGTGGCGCCGGAGTAGCCGCCTCGGCAACCGCGTATCATTAATGTGGGTGGCAGATGGGTGGACGGACGGCACATGTGTCGTTTGAAGGCGGAGCAATCGCCTGCACCGGGAAGCGGGGCGGGCGGCGCTGACTGTTTCGGGCGGAAAGCATGCGCGGGCGAGGAGATGACTTTACTTGGAGAGGATGACAATGGGGACCCACCAGGGCCATAGCCTCCTTATTACATATATATATATATATAAATATAATTTTTTTTTGCTTCCTCCTGGTTTCCTGACATCACGGTCTCACACCATTGTCAACCTATGTAGTCAATAAACGAGAGAATTGCACAAGAAGCGGCCGACAGCTGGGACCAAGCAGCTCGAGCAGTATTTGTGTTTTTGAGGTGTGAGCACTGCAGAGTTTTTTGATGTTTAGCCCAGATATTAATTTTTCTCCTCTGAACAACAACGAAAACATCGCTGTAGGTATTAACTAGGCGGGCTGTGGTCTGTCTAGCCAAGGCCAGATATCCAGCCCAGATATTAATTTTTTTTCAAGCTGAAAATGGCTAGCCCAACTATACTTTTTTTAGGAATACCCAGGCAAGGTCAAGTTGTTATTCTCCGCCCCGCTGGGCTACAAATCTTTCCTAGGAGGGATGCATTAGGCTTAACAAGAAAATGGGCTTTAAGAAATAATAAATGGGATGTAATTATAAAAACTGGGCAGTAACTATAAAAAATGCACCAAACACATAATTGCTTTATAAAATATTATTTTTGGATATTGAAAATTTTAATTTCATTAATTATTGCGAGCGCAATGTTTCGTTGGATCTTTACGTAATATAAATTTATATTGAAATTGTATTTAATCTGACTAGAAATTTCGGGATAAAAATATTTCAGATCCCATCAAAATGTGGGAAATTTTATTGAATTCTGTTTTGAATAGTTGGTTGAAATGGGTTGTACTTTTAACAAACTGTAAATGGGTTGTAGTAAATTCCATTAGAATTCAAAAATGGGTGCACATTCTTACAAATCTCAAATGGGCTATAAGTTCTCTGCCACACACTTGTGGCCTTACTAAGTTGACGCATCCCCTAAAAAAAAGAGAGTTGACATGTATGCAAGGCTTTGTCAACTTATAGTCAACACACAGTTCTAGCAGCAGCGGCCGTTGGATGTCCATCCAACGGTTGTCGTGCTTCTTCAATCTTGGATATTCTAGCTTCACCCGCCCAAAAAATGATTCCTCCCCTTGACATCTGGGGCGCACCGTTTCGGAAGTTGACCTGTGGGCCTACTAAGTTGACGTAGCAAGGGCTTTGTCAATTTAGTCAATATAAACGATTCTAGCTGCAGTGACTGTATGATGTCCACCCAATGACCGTCGTGCTTCTTGAACCTCTGGTCTGCTTGCTCCAGCCGCCCAAAGCAGCGCCGGTCGTGCCGCCTGCTCCTGTCTCCCGTGGCCGGCTGTGCTACCACGGAGGCCTCAACGCCCCCTACTACTCCCACCGCTGGCCAGGCCATCCCTCCACTCACCCACACCCCCTGTTATTCTGCGGCGACGGCAGCCTCACACCACAGCCGAACCAGTGAACCCTCGTACTCCTCTCCACGTGGACATTCACTGCCGCGTCTTCCCCGGCTCCGTGTCGTCCCCTTCCTAGGCCTCGATGTCGTCCACCGCCGTGGTGCTCTTGGTGCGGCGTGGTCAACATGGTCAAGGAACGACTTCCATCGGACGTGGACTGCACGTGGAGAGGCTGACAGCTGGGTCCACAGCCGCAGCAAGGAAGTGCCTCCTTATTACAGGGAAAATAACGATTCCTCCACCTGACAGCTGGGACCCACCTGACGGGCCACTGTATTTTGCGAAAAAAATGTTTCCCCCCTGAGTGATGGGACCCACCAGCTACATCTTCGCACACAAGGAAGTGCGTCCGAAAAAACGATTCTCCCCCTGACTGCTGGGACCCACCAGCTACATCTTCGCATGCAAGGAAGTGCCTGACAGTCGGGACCCACCTGGTCGAAGCATACGTAGCCTTGTCATTCCGGTCGCGAATGTGTACGTACATACTGGTGGACGTAGAGGTGTGCACATGTCGTAGTAGATGCGTGCACGTAGCATGGACACGTACGTACAGCGGCCAGTGTGCAAGAAAGAAAATACGGCCACGTACGTACATACAGGCGGGGTCTCAAACGCCTACTCGCGCATACATACAGCCAGGGCTCGTGTACATGGCTGGGTCGGAACGGAGAAACAGCGTCATCGTCATGTCCATGGGGAGCCAACCGGCTGGGTCGGAATGGAATGCGTCGTCGTGTTCATCGGGAGGGCTTGGACGGAACAGGCGATGGGAACGAGGCCTGGCGTACCGCAGAACGGAGGAAACGGCCTTGTGTTCGACCAGCCACGTTCGAAACGGGATCCTGTTCATCGGGAGGGGTCTGGCGTACCGCAAAATGGAGGAAACGGACCTCCTACGGTCGAAACAGGGTCCTGTTGATTGGGAGGGGTGTGGCGTACCGCAAAACGGACAAAACAGACTTGTGTTGGAGCGCTACGGTCGAAATGGGGGTCATGTTCATCGGGAGGGGTGTGGCGTACTGCAAAACGGGACTCCACAGGATACTGTTCATCTCCACCATCGACCTCCTCCAGCCTCCACGGGCTACTGTTCATCCACCGTCGACCTCCTCCAGCCTCCACGGGCTCCTGTTCATCCAGCCTCCACCGCGCGCTACTCCACCGGCTACTGTTCAACCACCCCTCTCCACAGGCTCCTGTTCAACCACCCCTCCACGGGCTACTATTCATCCACCCCTCCACCATCTAATGTTCATCCAGCCCTCCACAGGGTCATCCTGTTCATCCAGCCCTCCACGAGGTCCTGTTCATCCAGCCCCAACCGGCTCGATCAAACG
>NC_041385.1:255981326-256059031 GCF_002162155.2 Triticum dicoccoides
ATGCTCACTGTTCATCCAGAGAGCATCATCGATCGGCTTCAGTTAGCAGCAGTAGCGAAGGAATCGCTCGATCGAGTTCAGCTAACAGCCATCGATCGATCGCTCGGGTTCAGTAACGCGTAGCCTGCAGTGCAATCGCTCAGGTTCAGTTAGATCCCAACACCTTGCTCGGGTTCAGTTAGAGCCAACGCCTCGCACACACGCGCTTACGTGTACGAGAGAAACACGCATCGCTCGGCCCCCGACCTCCCACCATGACCGGGAACTCGCCAAAATTTTCCTCACCCTCGCTTCTACCACGGTTTTTTCCGTCATGGACGGCCCAAAGAATGTCATGCAGCTGCGTCTCCGGCCCGCCCAGGACGGAAAGCCCATTATCTATCATGATTTTTTGTCATAGAAGTAGGAGCCCACCACATCTAGGATGATACCGGGTTTTGTCACAATTATCGTCATAGAAGTGTCATAAGTATGACAGAAAAAAAATCATTCGGTTGTCAGGGATGTGTTTTTTTGTAGTGCCTCTCCCTCTTCTCCATTGCAAGAACACCGTCTCTCCTCCCATCTTCCATAGCTAGCACCGGACATCCCAGAAGGACATCTATGGAGAGGATGCAGTAGAGAATCGGGCAGATCGCCGGTAGCGACCAGGCGAAGTTAGCCAGGTTGAAGGAGATCCTTACTTGGTTTGACAATGAGTGCGAGATTTTGAGCATGGTGAGGGCCATGTGGCAATGTATGCAAAAGAGTGAGACGGTGGCGATGAGGGCGGCAATGTACTCCTCGGCGGCAGTCACGCCGCAGTCCTTCGATTTCATCGAGTATCTCTATGGGCAATGGAGTAGACAGATTCGCCCAAGGCGAAAGTCAGGCGGAGGTGGTGGACGTATAGGTCCAAGGTCGAGCATCCAGGGGATATGGAATCGATCGAGTATGGTGTGTTGTTCGTGAGGGTGCAGTGCCAGCCGGAGCCACATGAGTATTCATTCTCCCACCACAAGAGGAGGCCGGATGGTGCGACGTTGCTTCCCGCCGTTCTCCAGGGTTCCCTCGCCGCTCGCCTCATTTCAACGGCGGCGGTAGGGTTTAATGGTAAGCTTCGCACTAACCTAATCTTCCATCTGCTCATGCTTACAATCAGTGTGACGGCTAATGAAAATCATGCTTACAATTAGTCTACGAGTACTACACCAATCACCCTAAAATAGCTCTGGACCAAAAACAAAGTTGTGACACTATGTACAAATAAAGAAAAATAGATTGGTGCTTCTTTCAGAAAAGAGTACTCCCAAGAAAAGTGTCAATATAAGCTACTAGTATTTGAGTAGAGGATTTGCTGCCGAGAAAGATCCGTCCACAGAGAGCGCCACCCATCCCACTGGTGGTGGTTGTTGCCAATGCTTAGATGGAGCATGGTTGGTGTCGGTAATTTTTTCTTGGCACCTCAAAATCCGCATATATGCCGGTTCCATCCGTACATTTGTGCAGTTCCACCAAAATGCAGTTGAATAAGTCTATTTGCACAGATAATAAAAAAGCATGATTACATTATAGTGGCAGTAATTGATGAAACATACAGTAATAAATAGAAGAAAATATTGCGATAGTATCACAATATGCCATGTTGTGAGGGCAAGATGGGCCCTGCGACGCCTCATACGGTAGACCTCATACTGGAAATCGACCCGATTCTCCCCGATTCACCTTCTGCCAGTGATGAACATCAGTGTACAGCGGTAGTACAAGGAGGGGCCTTGAGACATACCAATCTCTATTTTTGTGCAGATCAACTAAAATTAAGCACCCCAATTTGCAGAAACACTTCCTTTATCTACATTGGAAATGAAATGATAGAGAGGACACTCGCTCTATTTTAACTATATTATTACTTCATTTTATCAGTGGCACTAGGGTCGAGCAGGTGGCAAGCGAGGTGTACCGTGTGTCGCAAGGATGGAGGCCGGGGGTGCTTAGACTTGGATGTTGAAGCTGGCTCTTTCAGTCCCTATCTTCCCCCTAATGTTTCTGTGGTAGCATTTGGGTTGTTATCCAAACTTGGTCTAGCCGGTGCTGCGTCCCCCTGCCTACCTAGCTTATGTGGCGAACTTGTCTCCTACTAGTACTCAGTCCATTCTACAAGTAGTTGCATAACTTCCTGTTTACACTGAGATGTTGTCGGATAATCGTTCTACATGGTTGGGTTTCTTCAATGAAATCGGAGGAAACCCCCTATTTCGATATATATAAAAAATCAGTGGCACTAACGGTGCCAAAACATTGCCTCAAATTAATAGTGCCACTAGATTAAGGTGCAAAATAATAACATTACTGCTTTATCATGGCAGTGCCAAAATAGCAGCACAAGAACAGAGTCAGCATGCAGGATCTTTGGCAAACTGTCGGACCAAAAAGGAACATACCTTGTGATGGGAACCATATCTGTAGTCAACGCCATCGTAGAAGGAATGACACCAGTCACCAACATGGATGATTCAATTCATGGGACCTTTTTATGCAGTTCACCTAAAATGAAGCAATGTCCCATGAGCTAGTAGCTTCTTCTTCATTAGTTACAACAAAATTGAGCAACATCAAGGTTGGTCGTGAAGCTCGTGGAATGTTCAACTATAATTTGGATATCATTTTGTGCAGTTCAACTAAGATCAAGCGTGAAATGTATATCTCTGTTTGCATGAAAAGGTGGAAAGCAGGGTGATTAACAAGTGATGAAACATACATCAAATGAAAAGAAGCATGTTCCTTATATGAATGGCGATCCTACAAGGACAGTAGCAATTTCTAAAGGGGCAGCATTGCTAGATATTAGTGTGGGCATTAGGATTAACTATGACAACCATTAAATACGACATTACTTTAATGGTGCCATTGCTTCATTTTACCAGTAACATTACATTAACACCTGCTAAAGAGTTGGTATTTGGGCACGGGAGAGTAGGTGGACCAGGACAATTGCATTTCTAACAAAAAGATGCAACTTATCTTAATGGGAAATTTAGTAGGACATGAAAAACAGTGCCATTGGTTCATATTACTGGAGGCATTACACTGAAAACAACATTGGTTTAACATGTCCTTACTTTTAACAGTGGGACTGCTACATTCTACCAGTGGCATTACATAAGAGGGACTCGAGGCAACAAACATCAGAACAAGATATCTGGGTTGGTCCCATTTTTGTTCGGTATAGCCACCTTACACTGTGTGAGGCTAGCAAATCTAGTGCTGGACATACTCTCTTGACTTGTCCCCCAGTCCCCACTTTCTTTCCTTTTTCAACCAATAGATCGGTTTATATTGAGTTTGTATTGCGTTTCCCTTTATTTCTTTATTAGACCAAGAGACCAGTTGGATAGCCAGTCTCTCCTACTTTTCGCCCCCATTATTTCCTCTTTCGACCAAGTCCTAGATTCAGGTAACAAATCTTCCCCCACCCCACCCCCTTTCTTCCCTGTTTGAACCAAGTAGTACTAGATTCAACTGCATAAAGTAGTTTTTACCTCTTAACAGTAAAAATTTAGGTGGCTTTCGAATAGCCGATCAACCCTATCTATGAGGGGCCCTGAGAAATAGTAAAAGATACAAATGCAGTGACCTCAGGAGCTGGGGAAGTAGAGCAAGGCCAGTTTCAAAGGAAGCTATACCCGAGGTTCGTCGGGATGTCGCTAGGTGGGCGGCGGGAGGCTGGATCTACCCACACTACGACAGCGAGGAAGAAGGGGTCGGAGGCCCTCCCTAGTCGGCACTGTGTGGGAGAGAACGGCAAGACACGCTGATCAGGCCGCGTCGATAGTGGGTAAGAGCCATCGCCAAGGACGACCGTGTGAACATTGCACCTTCTCACCTTCCCCGGCTGAGGGGATTCGGCTGTATTTGTGACCAGCGGTGAGTAGAGAGAGAGTGTGGCCACAGCTGTCGTGTTTAGATTTGGAGAGGACGAGAGAGTGTGAAGAGAGCAGCACTAGCAAGCAAGCACGGAGGCTCCTGCCTATATAGTGGAGTAGTTTTCTTTTATCTACCGGAGCGCTTGACCTCGTCAATGACTGTCGTTCATGCACGTGTCCTGGAGGCGCATTTGTCGTCATTTTGACCTGAAGCATTGGATTAACATATACTACCTTTGTCCTAGTTTATAGGTCCCTTTTGTAATTTGTGTCAAAATTTGACCAAAGATTTAAATAACAAAATGTTAATGCATGTCAACAAAAATTATGTCACTAGATTCGTATTTGAACATAGTTTTCAATAATATAATTTTTAGCAACATGCATAAATATTTGTTAGTTCAATTTATGGTCAAAATTTGGCACAAATTGCAATGGGAACCAATAAACCAGGACGGAGGTAGTAACACGAAAAAATGCCACATGACAAGAAACCATAACCTCACTGCCCCCAAGGAGACAACGTGAGTCTCGGCGAACAAACTGGACGAGGATCAAAGCTCAAATTAAAGACAAACTCGTAGAAAATGGGTCAATAGATAGATGTCCTAATTAACATAGCTGGCTTGACCTAGATGGCAGTCGAGTAGTCTTCGTGGATGTGCCCCCAATGACCAGCGCCTTGGAGGAACTCAGTTGTCATTGTTTAACCCTCGCAGTGATCCGAAGCACATGCCACCTAATATTGCGAGATGACAAGAAACCTTTTTTTAGATTTCACATGAGAACTACAACCCTGTACAACACAGCATGCACGATATGTACACGATAGCCAATCCAGCCGTCTACTGGAGTCTGGTCACATGCAAGGACGAACTGATCTCCTGCGTCATGCAACGATCGTCCAGGCACCGACGTCTGTACAACATTGCTCCAGTACTATCGCTCGTCTCTCTCTTCTAGTATTAACTCAGCCGACTTGTTGGGCCGGGGAGTGTGCCTATGGTCGGTTCTCAATTGCAGTCCCACATGTGTGTGCAACGCAATATGATGCGCGTTCCATTTGGAGAGCAGCATGCCAGACCGACCGACCGTCTGGGGTGCGGCGCGAACGCGACGGGAGTGTTGTATACATGTGTACCGCCGTTTTCTTGAGGCTTTTCTCCATGGCGCAATCTATGGATACAAAATTATATTTAAAAGTGTAGGGCGGGGCTTTTCCCACGCGGTAGGTAGAGCAGTTCCGCCTAGTCGGTTTGATAGAGAGGCGAGAAGATGAGGGAGTAGGCTGCTGCAAACATAGGGTCGTGTGATTTCTCGGCTCGTTACTGCTGGACAGGTGGGGCCCTGTGATTTGACTTGCCATTATCATTATTACTGCGGTGCTATGACCGGCATGAGTCTCCCAATTCCAGACCACCTCCATGGTATACAGGTGCCAAGTACTGTACTCCTTACTCCTTGGCAAATGCAATAAATACTACTGCTACCTCTTGAGCTTGTGTTGGTTTTCCCTTGAAGAGGAAAGGGTGATGCAGCAAAGTAGCATAAGTATTTCCCTCAATTTTGAGAGCCAAGGTATCAATCCAGTAGGAGACAACGCACAAGTCACTGAATACCTACACAAACAATCAACAAATTGCACCCAACGCGATAAAGGGGTTGTCAATCCCATCACGGTCACTTGCAAAAGTGAGATCTGATAGAGATAGATAAATGGTAAAGTAAATATTTTTGGTTTATAGATCGGAAAGTAAAAGATTGCAAAATAGTAGATCAAAAACTAGTAAGATGTAAAAGAGATTCAATATAATGGGAAAGAGACCCGGGGGCCATAGGTTTCACTAGTGGCTTCTCTCAAGATAGCTAATATTACCGTGGGTGAACAAATTACTGCCAAGCAATTGATAGAAAAGCGCATAGTTATGATGATATCTAAGGAAATGATCATGAACATAGGTATCACGTCCGTGTCAAGTAGACCAAAACGATTCTGCATCCACTACTATTACTCCACACATCGACCTACTCCTTCCTACATCTAGAGTATTAAGTTCATAAAGAACAGAGTAACACGTTAAGTAAGATGACATGATGTAGAGGAATTAAGTCAGTAATATGATGAAAACCCCATCTTTTTATCCTCGAGGGCAACAATACAATACGTGCCTTGCTGCCCCTACTATCACTAGGAAAGGACACCGCAAGATTGAACCCAAAGCTAAGCACTTCTCCCATTGCAAGAAAGATCAATCTAGTAGGCCAAACTAAATCGATAATTTGAAGAGACTTGCAAAGATATCAAATCATGCATATAAGATTCAGAGAAGAACCAAATAATATTCATAGATAATCTGATCATAAATCCACAATACATTGGATCTAGGCAAACACACTGCAAAAGAATATTACATCAAATAGATCTCGAAGAACATCGAAGAGAACATGGTATTGAGAATCTAGAGAGAGAAGAAGCCATCTAACTAATAACAATGGACCCAAAGGTCTGTGGTAAACTACTCACGCTTCATTGAAGAGGTAATGGTGTTGATGTAGAAGCCCTCTATGATCGAATCCCCCTCTGACAGGACGCCAAAAAAGGCCCCTAGATGGGATGTCACGAGTACAGAAGGTTGCGGCTGTAGAAAAGTGGCTTCGTGGCTCTCCTGGATGTTTTCATGGTATAAGAGTATATAGAGGCGAAGGAACTAGGTCGGGGGAGCTACGAGGGGCCCACGAGGTAGGGGGCGTGCCCTACCCCCTGGACGCGCCCTCCTGCCTCGTGACTGCCTCGTTGCATCTCCGACTTCATCTCCAAGTCTTCTGGTTTCCTTTCGGTCCAAGAAAGATCATCGCAAAAGTTTTATTCCGTTTGGACTCCGTTCCTTTTCTGCGAAACTGTAAAATAGGCAAAAATAAATAAAACTGGCACTAGGCTCTTGGTTAATAGGTTAGTCCCAAAATTAATATAAAATAGCATATAAATGCCTATTAAACATCCAAAATAGATAATATAATAGCATGGAACAATCAAAAATTATAGATACGTTGGAGACATATCAAGCATCCCCAAGCTTAATTCCTGCTCATCCTCGAGTAGGTAAATGATAAAAACAAATTTTTTTATGTGGAATGCTACCTAACATATTTATCCATGTAATTTTATTTATTGTGGCATGAATGTTTAGATCCGGAAGATTCAAAACAAAGTTTAATATTGACATAAAAATAATAATACTTCAAGCATACTAACAAAGCAATTATGTCTTCTCAAAATAATATGGCCAAAGAAAGCTTATCCCTACAAAATAATATGGCCAAAATAATATGGCCATCTTCGTCACACAAAATATTCAAATCATGCACAACCCCGGTTTCAGCCAAGCAATTGTTTCATTCTTTAGTATTCTCAAACTCTTTTCAACTTTCACGCAATACATGAGCGTGAGCCATGGACATAGCACTATAGGTGGAATAGAATGGTGGTTGTGGATAAGACAAAAAAGAGGAGATAGTCTCACGTCAACTAGGCGTATCAATAGGCTATGGATATGCACATCAATAGATATCAATGTGAGTGAGTAGGGATTGCCATACAATAGATGCACTAGAGCTATAAATGTATGAAAGCTCAAAAAAGGAAACTAAGTGGGTGTGCATCCAACTTGCTTGCTCATGAAGACCTAGGGCATTTGAGGAAGCCCATCGTTGGAATATACAAGCCAAGTTCTATAATGAAAAAATCCCACTAGTATATGAAAGTGACAAAATAAGAGACTCTCTAACATGAAGATCATGGCGCTACTTCAAAGCATGAGTGTGGAAAAAGGATACTAACATTGCCCCTTCTCTCTTTTTCTCTCTCTTTTTTTGATTGGCTTCTTTGGCCTCTTTTTTATTGGCTTCTTTGGACTTTTTTTATTTCCTCACATGGGACAATGCTATAATAATGATGATCATCACACTTCTATTTACTTACAACTCGAAAAATTACAACTCAATGCTTAGAACAAAATATAACTCTATGTGAATGCCTCCAGTGGTGTACCAGGATGTGCAATGAATCAAGAGTGACATGTATGAAAGAATTATTAAAGGTGGCTTTGCCACAAATATGATGTCAACTACATGATCATGCAAAGCAATTTTTTTGACAATAATGAAGCGTGTCATAATAAACGGAATGATGGAAAGTTGCATGGCAATATATCTCAGAATGGCTATGGAAATGCCATAATAGGTAGGTATGGTGGCGGTTTTGAGGAAGGTAAATGGTGGGTGTATGGTACCGGTGAAAGTTGTGTGGAGCAAGAGAGGCTAGCAATGGTGGAAGGGTGAGAGTGCGTATAATCCATGGACTCAACATTAGTCATAAAGAACTCACATACTTATTGCAAAAATCTACAAGTCATCAAAACCAAGCACTACCCGCATGCTCCTAGGGGAAGGGTTGGTAGGAGTTAACCATCGCGCGATCCCGACATCCACACATGAGAAAGACAATCAAAGAGATACCTCATGCTTCAAATTTGCTACACAACGGTTACCATACGTGCATGCTACGGGACTCACAAACCTCAACACAAGTATTTATCAAATTCACAATTCCTCCACTAGCATGACTCTAATATCACCATCTTCTTATCTCAAACAATCATAAAGAATCAAACTTCTCATAGTAGTCAATGCACTTTATATGAAAGTTTTTATTATATCCCTCTAGGATGCCTATCATATTAGGACTAGTTTTAAAACCCAAGCAAATTACCATACTATTCTAAAAGACTCTCAAAATAATATAAGTGAAGCATGAGAGTTCAACAATTTCTATAAAATAAATCCATCGTCGTGCTCTAAAAAGATATAAGTAAAGCACTAGAGAAATATTGCCTAGCTCAAAAGATATAAGTGAAGCACATAGAGTATTCTAATAAATCACGATTCATGCGTGTCTCTCCCAAAAGGTGCGTAAAGCAAGGATGATTGTGGAAAACTAAAAAGAGAAGACTCAAATCATACAAGACGCTCCAAGAAAAACACATATCATGTGGTGAATAAAAATA
The DNA here is from genome assembly GCF_002162155.2 of Triticum dicoccoides. Taxonomy (NCBI): domain Eukaryota; kingdom Viridiplantae; phylum Streptophyta; class Magnoliopsida; order Poales; family Poaceae; genus Triticum; species Triticum dicoccoides. The sequence goes on from NC_041385.1 coordinate 255,990,292, forward strand.
TAGCCTCAAGTAAAGTTACCTATAGACGAAGATGAAAGAGGGGATGCATGTCGGATTAAGGGACCCACAAACCCTTGAGAGGTTCGAACTCTGGGGTGCGTGCGGAGATCTCAACCTACCCAGCCTGCCTACTCGCGATCCTCCTAAGCCTAGCGCGTCAAGCTCAAAGACACAAAGAGACACAACAGTTTATCCTGGTTCAGGCCACCTTGCGGTGTAATACCCTACTCCAGCATTTTGGTGGATTGCCTCGGAGGGCTGAGGATGAACTAGTACGGCGGATGAACTGGCCTCAGGAGGCGAGGTGTTCTTGAGCTCGAGGGTGCTGTTGTGGTGTGAGCTAGTTCGACCTCTCTTCCTCTTTGTGGTGGTGGCTAGTCCTATTTATAGTGGCCTTGGTCCTCTTCCCAAATATTGGCGGGAAGGGATCCCACAATGACCGGATTTGAAAGGGGACAAGTAGTACAGCTTATCCTGACAAAAGTAGTCTTCGCCTGCAAAAAGCCTCTGGTCGTGACGTTGCGGTGGGCTCGTCGATGACCTCCGTCCTGTCGTCCTAGCGGTCTTGGTCTCGTTGCACCAGAATGGAAACCTTTGGTTGATTCCTCGGGACTCCACGCCTGTGGCTTGCCTCCTTTGCACTGAAGAGGATACCTGCGCTCTGCGCCCGCCTGGCCTTGGTCGTCATGGCTCACGTCAGCTGAGCCTCGTGAGGTAAACATTGCATAGAACTCTCCGCCCCTCGGGAGCCAGCCTGAGGAGGCCGATCCCCTCGGAGGTCTTGGCGTCGTCTGCCTCGCGAGGCTTGGCCCCTCGCGAGGATCTTGAGTTGTTGATGCTGAAGATGGGCCATACTAGGCCATCGATGGAGCCACGTGGTGGGCCGCAGGCAGGCAGGGCTAGATACCCCCATATCCAGAACATTGAAGTAGCCCCCGGGCCCAAGGCGCACTCAGACTTGGCTTCCAGGCGAAGCCAAAGGGCAAGTGCGGAGCACCACGGGCCCTAACCGCCTGCGGCCTTGATTACGCATGGCGATTGATGGGACGTGGGCGACTCCGCTTCCCCATGCTGCCTCGGCAATTGCCTGACTTGATGGGACGATGCGGCATGCAGAAGATCATGATGACGCGAGGTCGTGGAGGCCGGCGGTTGGCCTCCCTTGGCTATAAAGGTGAGGGAGGGGCGGAACCCCTCACCCATATCTCCTTCGTCTTGCTTCCGCCTGCTTCTTCTCTTCTCCACCTTGCGCCCATGGCATCACCAAGGAGGTTTTCGGCAGCGGAGAAGGGGAAGGCTTCCAAGGAGGGGCCAGCCTCTCTGCCTCCCAAGAGAGGCCGCAGCCGTCCCTGCAAGCACCCTGCGGCTCCTGCGGAGGTCTCTAGGGGGCGCGGGCGCGCACCCCCCGGAGGCGGCGTTGCTCTCGGCGCCCGCAATGGCGCCTCTTCTCGCGGCGGGGGTCACCGGCTTCGGAGCAGCCCCCATGACGAAGGGAGGCGCACCCTGATCGTGCGCCCGCCTTGGTTGCACTTCTCTTTGTTGGATGTGCTCCCTGAATTCATGGTGTGGTCGGAGAGCCCGGCCAGCACCTTCCTCTGACTTCCGTGTTTCTTCTCCGGCGAGCTTCCTTCTTCAGGGCTCGACGGCCTCTGGCTGCAGGCTGACGGGTGCTGCAGCAGGGCTTCATGGGTTGGTGCCGAGGTCGCCACCTCCGGCAGCGTGGTCCTGACCCGTGGCTGGCAGACTTTCGCCCGTGCGCGTGGCTTGGGCGGAAGGTGTACCCTCCACTTTAAGTACGACGGCCTGGTGACCCTCTATGTGAGGGTGTTCAGGGAGGACGGTCGCCGCGTGGGGTGCTGCCCGGAGGATGGCAGCGACGGCGATGGTGGCGAAGGCGAGCTTGGTCTTGGCGACACGCACTCCTCCTCCCACGACGGCAGCTCTTCCTCGGATGGGAGCTCAAGCAGTGGCGGCTACAATCAGCCTCCGCGTCGCTGTGCTTGGGTCGAGGACGTCGGTGGCTCGTCCCGCCGCAGCGCTCCAGTGAAGCTGGAGAGAAGCCTGGCGTGAAGCTAGAGAGAAGCCTGGCATGAGACTGGGGGCCGGCGAACTTGGACTTAAGGCCGGCGGCCCCAGGTCGCCTGTGGGAGAACTGGTGGAGCGCCGGGCCACCTTGAGGTGCTGCTTGAGGATGCGACGCTGGTGCCGAGCTCGTACCCCTTCGGGCCCTCTTTGTCTTGCAATTCGAAAAAAAAGAAATGTACCCTACAGGGGTATGTAATGAACTATGGCAGTTATGCCTTTTATGCTATGCTTGCTATCTTGATGATGTGTTGTAATGTTTTGTGATCTGAGTAAGCTAAGGTAGGAAAGCTTAGCTTGGTACATGTGTAGTAGTTTTCCGCCTCACGAAAACCTGGCCTCAGGTACTCGACGAGGCCCCCTTTCTCGAGGAGCCATGGGTGCAGACCCCGGAAGACGCCTTGGGGTCTCAGGAGCCGCTGCAGGGTTGTCTTCGAAAGGAAGAGAAAACTGACGAGCGGCTCACTCCCCCTTACGCGAGCTCCCTGCCATAGATTAGCTCGGACTTGATGCACCGCGTCACGCTGCCCGGGGGGCACGGACATGAGGGGTGCTGGTGCCCGTGAGCTTGACCGGGGGCTCCTCGCAAGGATGAAGCCGGAGGACCAGGGTTCGGCATGGGGCGTGCGCGCGAGGGCATGCCCAAGGCGCACACACCTACCTAGCCCCACGCGCGGGGCGCACGAGAGGAAGTTGTCGGATTTTGGGTTCCGGCAGACCCTTGAGGTTCGAACTCTAGGGTGCGCACGAAGATCTTTCCCCTACCAACTCAAGTCTCGAAGCCTCGCAAGGAATCTAGTCTAGCAAGAAGAACACACAAGGGACACGAGGTTTATACTGGTTCAGGCCACCACTGTGGTGTAATACCCTACTCCAGTGTGTGGTGTGGTGGATTGGCTCAGGGGCTCATGAACAATACAAAGGAAGAGCAGCCTCGCGAGAGGTGTTCTTGAGCTGGTGCGATGAACTGTTTGGGTGAGTTTAGTCGCCTCTCTCTCTAGTCTACCCCCAAAACTGGATGCCTACCCTGTGGTGGCTAGCTCTATTTATAGAGGGAGGCCCTGGGCCTCTTCCCAAATAATGAGCGGGAAGGGCGCCAACAATTGGCCATTTTGAAGGGGAACATCTAGTACACTTATCCTGACTAAAGTTGGTCTTCGACTGCCAAAGACTCTGAAGGTGACGCTGTCCTGGGCTCCATGGTGACCTCCATCCTCCCGTTCTGCTGGTCTTGGTCTTGTTGCACCAAAACGGTAACCTTTCCCTGATGCCTTGGCCTGTGCTTGCCACCTTTGCACCAAAGGGGAAACAAGGACACTGCGCAGGCCGGCACCCGCCTGGCGCCTGCCTAGTCTCAATCGTCATGGCTTGCGTCACAGGCACCTCGCGAGGTACCCTACCTTGATCTCTCCGCCTCCTCGCGAGCCCGCCTGATGAGGCTACTCCTGAGGAAGCTTCCTATCGTTCGCTCCGCGAGGCTTGGCCCCTTGCGAGAGTCTTGAGCTTGAGCTGATGAAGCTGGGCTGCACTGGGCCTCAGCTTGAGCCACGCCACAGGCCGCAGGCAGGCAAGTCTGGGGACCCCTGTTCCCAGAATGCCACAGTAGCCCCCGGGCCCAAGGCGCGCCCGGACTTGGCTTAGCAGAGAAGCAAAGGAGCAAGTGCGAAGCGCCGCGGGCCCCAATAGCCTGCGGCCTTGGGAGCCGCGTGGCCATTGATAGGACGTGGGCGTCTCCGCTTCCCCACGACGCCTCAGCAACCGTCCATCTGACAAAAAGGGGTACCCGGGCCAGACTTACTTTCTTAATTCTCGTTCGCCTTGCTCCAGATCCCCTTTGTCGCTCTTCTCCTTCTCGCTTCCGAAATCCTCTAGATCTGTCTCGATCCCTTCCATCCGGCAAGCCATGGCGCCTCGCAAGACCCCGACCGAGGCCTGGTACTCGCCGGCTCTAGATCCCCCGAACGTGTCGGAGAAGAATCTCGCTCTCACGCGCCTGATGATGGTGGCGCAGGGCAACGAGGGGGCGACTGTGCTCAAGGCCGGCTCCGCTCAGCCCGAAGGCAAGGGGAGCACCTTCTACCGCTCTTTGTGAGCGCCGTCATCGCCGGTCTGGTGCCTCCTTTTTTTGAGTTCTTCCTTGCTGTTCTTCGCCAATACAACTTGCAAGCTCTGCACCTCCACCCCAACTCTGTTCTTCTCCTGGCGATTTTCGCCTACTATTGTGAGGCTCACGTTGGAGTGATGCCCTCAATGGCCTTGCTGCGTTATTACTTTTCCCTCCGGGTTTCTGGTGCCCACATCACCGCATGTGAGAGATTTATCGCATACTCCAACTCCAATGCCATCTCGAAGCCTGGGAAGAGGATCGAAGGCTTCCGGAGCAAGTGGGTCATGGTGGATGTTGGGCGCATCCACCCTCGACTGGTGCTACCTACGGGGAATCCCAGGGCCGTTGATGTGTGGTCTCGCGCGGAGCTTGACGACCCCCGCGCGAAGGTGGTGCTGAAGAGGATGAACACGGACCTGAGGCTAGGCAACTTGGGGGCGGCGAAACTGACCGGGGCTATGCTCCTGAGGGAGTTCCTGGAGCACCAGGTGGCTCCACTCCAGGAGCACTCGCTCCCATTGTGGAGGCTTGGGGAAACAGATGCCGCCCTTTGCCTAAGCTCCGAGGCCCTGGCCGACGATGATCTGGTTGCGGCTCTCCATTCCTTGGTTGGGGGAGACGTGGCGAGCCCGGAGGGCACTCCCGTCCCCCTGTTCCTTCGCGATGACTGGGAGCAGGTGGTGAACGCTATGCCCACCTTCAACGGTGAGGGGCTGATGCCCGCAGAAGCTCCCGGGGATCTGGCGGCGTTGGCGACGGTGAACGTGTCCTCCGACGACTCCAGCGGGAGTGAGGAGGAAGAAAAGGAGGAGGAAGAAGAGCCTGACTCTGAGGCGACCGGCGAGGAGTCAGGGGAGTCCTTCCCTCGGCGCAGGTCCCACGCCCTCCGCTCCATGCCGGACGACGACGAGGCCGGTGCCAGGAAAGGCGGGGGGACTCTCCCTTGGTCCCGAGGAAGGGCAGGACGGGACAGGTTCCCCCAGGGTCTACTCTAGTCCCGGGGCGGTCTGAGGCCAGCTCCGGCCCTCCCGATGCGCCGTCTGCTTCCGGGCCTCCCAAGGCTGACCCCAGCTGTAGGCTCTCGGGCTTCAAGTTTGGCCGGAGGCTGCTTGAGTCCGCGAATGATGACCAGTAAGTGCTCGATTCGTGTTTTGCTTTGTTTCTGTCGCCAAGGCTTGACTCCTGCATCCTTTTGGCTAGGCCGGCGCCTGCATCAAAAAGGTTGAAAGGGGCCTCGGCGGCCCTGCTTGGGGTGAGTTCGCCTGCTGGGGCAGCGCCTTCATCTGCGGGGAAAGGAGGCGGCGAGGCTCGTGCCTCCCCTACCCGGTCGTCTTGGCGAGGCCAGCAGGGACGCTCCGGCGAGGAGTCAGCCCCCGTGGCCCCGCTGACTCTGGAGGTGCCTACGCTTGATGCTGTCGCCGAGGTGGCCAAGGCCCAGGGGGTTCCTTCCTCCCAAGCTGTGATCACGCTGCCGTCCTCTCCGCCTATTCAACCGGCTTCCGTCTCTTCTGCTTCCTTTGCCGTCCTGGACCGGGCTGCCAACGAACTAAGCCAGTTGCGGGAGGATCTTCGGAGCACGGACCCCCGCCTGGTGGCCGGGCGCCTGGAGCTAGCCTCTGGCTGGGCCCGTTCTGACGCCTCCGTCCGAGTGGTGCTGAGCCAGGCCGTGTCTGCCTCTGATGAGGAGAAGCAAGCCGCCTCCCAGGCCAAGGCCACTCGCGACACTACCTTGGGTGACGTTGCGGATGCCCGGGGCCATTGCAAGGTGCTGGAGGACGAGCTGCAAGGCTTTCGTGATGAGCTCGCTAAGGAGGTCCGCGGCCGCCAGGAGAAGGGGAAGGAGATGAAGGCTCGGGAAGCTGCCGTCTGGGACCGGGACACCGAGCTTGATGATCGTCGTGGCCGGTTGGAGATGCTGGAGCAGGCACTAAAGGCGGAGAGGACCGAGCTAGATGGCAAGGCGAAGGTCCTGGCCGAGGATCGAGTGGCCTTCGCGAATCTGGAGGAGAAAGCTCGCGCCGCGCTGAAGAGGCTTTATGAGGGCGGCTTAGAGAAGCCGTTGGCTGGCGCAGAGGACGGCCCCGGCAAGCTGCTTCCTTTCCTGGTCCGTGCACTTGAAGATGTCGCGGACGGCCTTGGTCCCATGGTCGAGGCCGAGGCGCGTGCCCTGTCTTCTGCAGCGCTGACGCGTGTCCTCATCCATGTCTACCTTCACGACCCCAACGTCGACCTCGACAGCCTGCTGGAACCTATGAGCGGCGACCTTGCTGTTGTTGCTGCTGAGGTTGTGAAAGGTCGAGCCGAGGCTTTGTTGGGGAGGTTCCGCGCCTTCAGCACCTGGCCCGGGCGCGATGCCGCCGGCTCCGCGGTCTCAGGAGGTGGAGCCGCCCAGCGTGACTCCACCACAGGCGGCAGTGCCACTGGAAAGTGATCCCCTCGCGGCTTCTATCCTGTTTCAGTTCCTACAACATGCACCATGCCTTGTGGAGGCGTTTAAACTTGTGTTTGGCATTGTGAAACAATCTATGGCCTGTAATATTTGCTTTTGAATTCCCTAGAATTTGCATTTCCCCCTCCTATTTGCTTGTGTTCTACGTCGGCAGGGCCCGGCCCCGCGCATACCTCAGCCGCCATTAGCCCCGACCGGAAACCAGGATGGGACTAAGGAGTGAGGGCCTACGTGACCAGTTAGGCTCCTGAGTCGCGATGCTCAGGAGTCCCCCTTGACGCGCAAACATCAAGTAGGGAAGGGAGGCATAGGAGTGGATTTGTCGTTCTACGTCGGCAAGGCCCGGCCCCGCGCATACCTCAACCGTCGTTAGCCTTTCAGAACTAAGGAGTGAGGGGCTACGTGACCAGTGAGGCTCCTGAGTCGCGATGCTCAGGAGTCCCCCTTGACGTTCAAACGAGTTTTCATACGTTGGCTCCACTCGGGGAGGGGCGCGCGACGACCAGGTCCAAGGGACCTGGCTGGGTGGCGTGCGCTCGGGCGTGGCCCGGACGCAGCCCCCGTGTCCAGCCCCCTTGCGCGGCACTCCCGAGGGGAGGCATTGCGATGGTGCCAGATGTTGGAAATATGCCCTAGAGGCAATAATAAATTAGTTATTATTATATTTCCTTGTTCATGATAATCGTTTATTATCCATGCTATAATTGTATTGATAGGAAACTCAGATACATGTGTGGATACATAGACAACACCATGTCCCTAGTAAGCCTCTAGTTGACTAGCTCGTTGATCAATAGATGGTTATGGTTTCCTGACCATGGACATTGGATGTCATTGATAACGGGATCACATCATTAGGAGAATGATGTGATGGACAAGACCCAATCCTAAGCCTAGCACAGAGATCGTGTAGTTCGTATGCTAAAGCTTTTCTAATGTCAAGTATCTTTTCCTTAGACCATGAGATTGTGCAACTCCCGGATACCGTAGGAATGCTTTGGGTGTACCAAACGTCACAACGTAACTGGGTGACTATAAAGGTGCACTACAGGTATATCCGAAAGTGTCTGTTGGGTTGACATGGATCGAGACTGGGATTTGTAACTCCGTGTAAACGGAGAGGTATCTCTGGGCCCACTCGGTAGGACATCATCATAATGTGCACAATGTGACCAAGGGGTTGATCACGGGATGATGTGTTACGGAACGAGTAAAGAGACTTTCCGGTAACGAGATTGAACAAGGTATCGGCATACCGATGATCGAATCTCGGGCAAGTATAATACCGCTAGACAAAGGGAATTGTATACGGGATCGACTGAGTCCTTGACATCGTGGTTCATCCGATGAGATCATCATGGAACATGTGGGAGCCAACATGGGTATCCAGATCCCGCTGTTGGTTATTGACCGGAGAATGTCTCGGTCATGTCTGCATGGTTCCCGAACCCGTAGGGTCTACACACTTAAGGTTCGATGACGCTAGGGTTATAAAGGAAGTTTGTATGTGGTTACCGAATGTTGTTCGGAGTCCCGGATGAGATCCCGGACGTCACGAGGAGTTCCGGAATGGTCCGGAGGTAAAGATTTATATATGGGAAGTCCTATTTTGGCCACCGGAAAATGTTCGGGATTTTTCGGTATTGTACCGGGAAGGTTCTAGAAGGTTCCGGAGTGGGGCCCACCTGCATGGGGGGACCCACATGAACGTGGGTAGTGGGGGCAAGGCCCCACACCCCTGGTCTAGGCCCACCAAGATCCCCCCTTAGAAGGAATAAGATCATATCCCGAAGGGATAAGATCAAGATCCCTAAAAAGGGGGGATAACAATCGGTGGGGAAGGAAATGATGGGATTTCTTTCCTCCCACCTTGGCCAACGCCCCAATGGACTTGGAGGGCAAGAAACCAGCCCCTCCACCCCTATATATAGTGGGGAGGCGCATGGGAGCTACACACGAAGTTCTGGCGCAGCCCTCCCCCTCTCCCAAGTCCTCCTCCTCTCCCGCAGTGCTTGGCGAAGCCCTGCAGGATTGCCACGCTCCTCCACCACCACCACACCATCGTGCTGCTGCTGGACGGGGTCTTCCCCGACCTCTCCCTCTCTCCTTGATGGATCAAGGCATGGGAGACGTCACCGGGCTATACGTGTGTTGAACGCGGAGGTGCCGTCCGTTCGGCACTAGGATCTCCGGTGATTTGGATCACGACGAGTACGAATCCTTCGACCCCGTTCTCTTGAACGCTTCCGCTTAGCGATCTACAAGGGTATGTAGATGCACTCTCCTTCCCCTCGTTGCTGGTTTCTCCTTAGATAGATCTTGGTGACACGTAGGAAAATTTTGAATTTCTGCTACGTTCCCCAACAGTGGCATCATGAGCTAGGTCTATTGCGTAGATTCTTTGCACGAGTAGAACACAAATTAGTTGTGGGCGTTGATTTTGTTCAATATGCTTACCGTTACTAGTCCAATCTTGTTTCGACGGTATTGTGGGATGAAGCGGCCCGGACCGAGCTTACACGTACACTTACGTGAGACAGGTTCCACCGATTGACATGCACTTGGTGCATAAGGTGGCTAGCGGGTGCCAGTCTCTCCCACTTTAGTCGGAACGGATTCGATGAAAAGGGTCCTTATGAAGGGTAAATAGCAATTGACATATCATGTTGTGGTTTTTGCATAGGTAAGAAACGTTCTTGCTAGAAACCCATAGCAGCCACGTAAAACATGCAAACAACAATTAGAGGACGTCTAACTTGTTTTTGCAGGGTATGCTATGTGATGTGATATGGCCAAGAAGAATGTGATGAATGATATGTGATGTATGAGATTGATCATGTTCCTGTAATAGGAATCACGACTTGCATGTCGATGAGTATGACAACCGGCAGGAGCCATAGGAGTTGTCTTTATTTGTTGTATGACCTGCGTGTCATTGAACAACGCCATGTAATTACTTTACTTTATTGCTAACCAGTAGCCATAGTAGTAGAAGTAGTAAGTTGGCGAGACAACTTCATGGAGACACGATGATGGAGATCATGATGATGGAGATCATGGTGTCATGCCGGTGACAATGATGATCATGGAGCCCCGAAGATGGAGATCAAAAGGAGCAAAATGATATTGGCCATATCATGTCACTATTTGATTGCATGTGATGTTTATCATGTTTATGCATCTTGTTTACTTAGAACAACGGTAGTAAATAAGATGATCCCTTACAACAATTTCAAGAAGTGTTCTCCCCTAACTGTGCACCGTTGCTAAAGTTCGTCGTTTCGAAGCACCACGTGATGATCGGGTGTGGTAGATCCTTACGTTCACATACAACGGGTGTAAGACAGTTTTACACATGCAAAACACTTAGGGTTAACTTGACGAGCCTAGCATGTACAGACATGGCCTCGGAACACAGAGACCGAAAGGTCGAGCATGAGTCGTATAGTAGATACAATCAACATGAAGATGTTCACCGATGATGACTAGTCCGTCTCACGTGATGATCGGACACGGCCTAGTTGACTCGGATCATGTAATCACTTAGATGACTAGAGGGATGTCTATCTGAGTGGGAGTTCATAAGATGAACTTAATTATCCTGAACATAGTCAAAAGATCTTTGCAAATTATGTTGGAAGCTCGCGCTTTAGTTCCACTGTTTAGATATGTTCCTAGAGAAAATATAGTTGAAAGTTGACAGTAGCGATTATGCAATCAGTAGAAAGCTTATGTCCTTAATGCACCGCTCAGTGTGCTGAACCCCAAACGTCGTTTGTGGATGTTGCGAACATCGGACATACACGTTTTGATAACTACGTGATAGTTCAGTTAAACGGTTTAGAGTTGAGGTACCAAAGACGTTTTCGAAATGTCGCGGAACATATGAGATGTTTCGAGGGCTAAAATTGGGATTTCAGCCTCGTGCCCGCGTCAAGAGGTATGAGACCTCCGACAATTTTCTTAGTCTGCAAACTAAGGGAGAAAAGCTCAATCGTTGAGCTTGTGCTCCGATTGTCTGAGTGCAACAATCACTTGAATCGAGTGGGAGTTGATCTTCCAGATGAGATAGTGATGTTTCTCCAAAGTCATTGCCACCAAGCTGCTAGAGCTTCATGATGAACTATAACATATCAGGGATATATATGATGATCCTTGAGGTATTCGCGATGTTTGACACCGCGAAAGTAGAAATCAAGAAGGAGCATCAATTGTTGATGGTTGGTGAAACCACTAGTTTCAAGAAGGGCAAGGGCAAGAAGGGATACTTCATGAAACGGCAAATCAGCTGCTGCTCTAGTGAAGAAACCCAAGGTTGAACCCAAACCCGAGACTAAGTGCTTCTGTAATAAGGGGAACAGCCACTGGAGCAGAATTCCCTAGATACTTGGTAGATGAGAAGGCTGGCAAGGTCGATAGAAGTATATTGGATATACATTATGATAATGTGTACTTTACTAGTACTCCTAGTAGCACCAGGGTATTAGATACCGGTTCGGTTGCTAAGTGTTAGTAACTCGAAATAAAAGGCTACGGAATGAACGGAGACTAGCTAAAGGTGAGCTGACGATATGTGTTGGAAGTGTTTCCAAGTTTGATGTGATCAAACATCGCACGCTCCCTCTACCATCAAGATTAGTATTAAACCTGAATAATTGTCATTTGGTGTTTGCGTTGAGCATAGACATGATTGGATTATGTCTATCGCAATACGGTTATTCATTTAAGGAGAATAATGGTTACTCTACTTATTTGAATAATACCTTCAATGGTCTTGCACCTAAAGGAATGGTTTATTGAATCTCGATCGTAGTGATACACATTTTCATGCCAAAAGATATAAGATAGTAATGATAGTACCACTTACTTGTGGCACTGCCATGTAAGTCATTTTGGTATAAAACGCATGAAGAAGCTCCATGATGATGGATCTTTGGACTCACTCGTTTTTGAAAAGTTTGAGACATGCGAACCATGTCTATTGGTGTATACGCATGAAGGAACTCCATGCAGATGGAGCGTTTGGACTCGCTTGATTTTGAATCACTTGAGATATGAAAATCATACCACATGGACAAGATGGTTAAAAGCCTCGTTTTCAGTAAGATGGAACAAGATAGCAACTTGTTGGAAGTAACACATTTTGATGTGTGCAGTCCAATGAGTGCTGAGGCATGCGGTGAATATCGTTATGTTCTTGCTTCATAGATGATTCGAGTAGATGTTGAGTATATTTACTTGATGAAATACAAGTCTGAATTATTGAATGGTTCAAGTAATTTCAGGGTGAAGTTGAAGATCGTTGTGACAAGAGGATAAAATGTCTATGATATGATCATAGAGATGAGTATCTGAGTTACGAGTTTTGGCACACAATTAAGACATTGTGGAAATTGTTTCACAATTATTACCGCCTGAAACACCATAGTGTGATGGTGTGTCCGAACATCATAGTTGCACCCTATTGGATATGGTGCGTACCATGATGTCTCTTATCGAATTACCACTATCGTTCATGGGTTAGGCATTAGAGACAACCGCACTCACTTTAATAGGGCACCACGTAATTCCGTTGGGATGACACCGTATGAACTGTGGTTTAGAGAAACCTAAGCTATCATTTCTTAAAAGTTTGGGGCTGCGAGGCTTATGTGAAAAAGTTTCAGGTTGATAAGCTCGAACCCAAAGCGGATAAAATGCATCTTCATAGGACACCCAAAACAATTGGGTATACCTCCTAATTCAGATCCGAAAGCAATAGTGATTGTTTCTTGAATCGGGTCCTTTCTCAAGGAAAGGTTTGTCTCGAAAATTGAGTGGGAGGATGGTGGAGACTTGATGAGGCTATTGAACCGTCACTTCAACAAGTATGTAGCAGGGCACAGGAAGTTGTTCCTGTGACTCCTACACCAATTGAAGTAGAAGCTTATGATAGTGATCATGAAGTTTTTGGATCAAGTCAATACCGTACCTCGTAGGGTGACAAGGATGCGTACTACTTTAGAGTGGTACAGTAATCCTGTCTTGAAGGTCATGTTGCTAGACAACAATGAACCTACGAGCTATGGAGAAGCGATGGTGGGCCCATATTCCGACAAATGGTTAGAAGCCATGAAATCCGAGATAGGATCCATGTATCAGAACAAAGCATGGAATTTGGTGGACTTGCCCGATGATCGGCAAGCCATTGAGATAAATGGATCTTTAAGAAGAAGACGGACGTGGACGGTAATGTCACCGTCTATAAAGCTCGACTTGTGGCGAAGAGTTTTTCACAAGTTCAAGGAGTTGACTACGATGATATTTTCTCATCCGTAGCGATGCTTAAGTCCGTCGGAATCATGTTAGCATTAGCTACATTTATGAAATATGGCAGATGGATGTCAAAACGAGTTTCCTTACCGGTTTTCGTAAGGAAAGGTTGTATGTGATACAACCAGAAAGGTTTTGTCGATCCTAAGGATGCTAAAAGGTATGCTAGCTCCAGCGATCCTTCCATGGACTGGAGTAAGCATATCGGAGTTGGAATATGCACTTTGATAAGATGATCAATTTTTTTTTGTTTATACAAAGTTTATGAGAAACTTGTATTTCCAAAGAAGTGAGTGGGAGCACTATAGAATTTATGATGAGTATATGTTGTTGACATATTGTTGATCAGAAATGATGTAGAATTTCTGGAAAGCATATAGGGTTATTTGAAAAGTGTCTTTCAATAGAAAACCTGGATTAAGCTGCTTGAACATTGAGCATCAAGATCTATGAAGATGGATCAAAAACCGCTCAATAGTACTTTCAAATGAGCACATACCTTGACATGATCTTGAAGGTGTTCAAGATGGATCAATCAAAGAAGGAGTTCTTGCCTGAGATGTAAGGTATGAAGTTAAGACTTAAAGCTCGACCATGGCAAAAAAGAGAGAAAGGACGAAGGTCGTCCCCTATGCTTCAGACGTAGGCTCTATAGTATGCTATGCTGTGTACCGCACCGGAAGTGTGCCTTGCCATGAGTCAGTCAAGGGGTACAAGAATGATCCAGGAATGGATCATTGGACAGCGGTCAAAATTGTCCTTGGAGTAAATAAGGACATGTTTCTCGATTATGGAGGTGATAAAGAGTTCGGCGTAAAGGGTTACGTCGGTGCAAGCTTTAACACCTATCCGAGTGACTCTGAGTAGCAAACCGGATACGTATAGTGGAGCAACCATTTGGAATAGCTCCAAGTGGAGCGTGGAAGCAGCGTTTACAATATGACCTAGAAATTTGCAAAGCACACACGGATCTGAAAGGTTCAGACCCGTTGACTAAAACCTCTCTCACAAGCAAAACATGATCAAACCCCAGAACTCATTGAGTCTTAATCACATGATGATGTGAACTAGTTTAGTGACACTAGTAAACTCTTTGGATGTTGGTCACATGGCGATGTGACCTGTGAGTGTTAATCACATGGCGATGTGAACTAGATTATTGACTCTAGTGCAAGTGGGAGACTGTTGGAAATATGCCCTAGAGGCAATAAAAAATTAGTTATTATTATATTTCCTTGTTCATGATAATCGTTTATTATCCATGCTATAATTGTATTGATAGGAAACTCAGATACATGTGTGGATACATAGACAACACCATGTCCCTAGTAAGCCTCTAGTTGACTAGCTCGTTGATCAATAGATGGTTATGGTTTCCTGACCATGGACATTGGATGTCATTGATAACGGGATCACATCATTAGGAGAATGATGTGATGGACAAGACCCAATCCTAAGCCTAGCACAGAGATCATGTAGTTCGTATGCTAAAGCTTTTCTAATGTCAAGTATCTTTTCCTTAGACCATGAGATTGTGCAACTCCCGGATACCGTAGGAATGCTTTGGGTGTACCAAACGTCACAACGTAACTGGGTGACTATAAAGGTGCACTATAGGTATCTCCAAAAGTGTCTGTTGGGTTGACATGGATCGAGACTAGGATTTGTCACTCCGTGTAAATGGAGAGGTATCTCTGGGCCCACTCGGTAGGACATCATCATAATGTGCACAATGTGACCAAGGGGTTGATCACGGGATGATGTGTTACGGAACGAGTAAAGAGACTTGCCGGTAAAGAGATTGAACAAGGTATCGGCATACCGACGATCGAATCTCGGGCAAGTATAATACCGCTAGACAAAGGGAATTGTATACGGGATCGACTGAGTCCTTGACATCGTGGTTCATCGAATGAGATCATCGTGGAACATGTGGGAGCCAACATGGGTATCCAGATCCCGCTGTTGGTTATTGACCAGAGAACGTCTCGGTCATGTCTGCATGGTTCCCGAACCCGTAGGGTCTACACACTTAAGGTTCGATGACGCTAGGGTTATAAAGGAAGTTTTTATGTGGTTACCGAATGTTGTTCGGAGTCCCGGATGAGATCCGGGACGTCACGAGGAGTTCCGGAATGGTCCGGAGGTAAAGATTTATATATGGGAAGTCCTATTTTGGCCACCGAAAAATGTTCGAGATTTTTTGGTATTGTACCGGGAAGGTTCTAGAAGGTTCCGGAGTGGGGCCCACCTGCATGGGGGGACCCACATGAACGTGGGTAGTGGGGGCAAGGCCCCACACCCCTGGTCAAGGCGCACCAAGATCCCCCCTTAGAAGGAATAAGATCATATCCCGAAGGGATAAGATCAAGATCCCTAAAAAGGGGGGATAAGAATCGGTGGGGAAGGAAATGATGGGATTTCTTTCCTCCCACCTTGGCCAACGCCCCAATGGACTTGGAGGGCAAGAAACCAGCCCCTCCACCCCTATATATAGTGGGGAGGCGCATGGGAGCTACACACGAAGTTCTGGCGCAGCCCTCCCCCTCTCCCAAGTCCTCCTCCTCTCCTGCGGTGCTTGGCGAAGCCCTGCAGGATTGCCACGCTCCTCCACCACCACCACGCCATCGTGTTGCTACTGGACGGAGTCTTCCCCTCGTTGCTGGTTTCTCCTTAGATAGATCTTGGTGACACGTAGGAAAATTTTGAATTTCTGCTACGTTCCCCAACACCAGACACTGAGCTCCGGGCTCCCTGAGGTTGATACGGCCGTGGGCCGCCCTCAGTTGTTTATCACCAGCGCGGAGCATAGTGCTTCCGTATGTGTACGGGCATAGACGCTCCTCGGCAGTGTCGTCGGCCAACGCGGAGCATGGTGCTTCCACTGGTGCGTGGGAGGGGGCTCCCCTCTGGGAGGAGCCCCCAGGGTGTGTACAGCCCTGCCCTAGCACGTGGCCGGCACGGCAGGGCTAGGGGAGGTGTATCGGGGCACCCATGAGCTAGGGCGGGACTCACAAGGCCCTACCTCAAGGCGGGTTGCGCCTGGCTCTGGGCCTTTATCAATGGTATGTTCCTGCAAGGTGGTTAGATTGCAAATGCTCTACGTCCTCAGGTCCCGGCCCTCGAGCAAGCTCAGCCACCGCTGGTATTATAGGTCGCAATGCTGTGGGTCAAGGCCAGGGGGTGAGGGATGGAGAGCCAGTAAGGGCCCATGAGTCGCGATGCTCAGGCACCCCCCTTTTAACGTGCAAGCGCTTTGCATGAGAGTGGAGAGGTCTGTGATAGGCAGCAGACAATAATCATGGGAATCAAGTTAAGTACGGAGGAGCAAATCCATTTAGATAGATACGGAAAAAGCAAACGCCACTGGGTCAGGCCCGAGCAGCTTGGGGATAATGCAGCCTGAAAGGCGCCCCCAACAAGGTAGGCAAAGAACATAAGCAAAACGAATACATGCCGTAGGGACGAACCCACCCGACCTGGGAATGATGCAGCCCTGTGGGCGCTCCCAGCTGAAAATGGAACTTTGAAAGATGTCACCTGATACTGTTGGAGATGAAGGGATGCTGAAGTAGCGGATGACGCGCGGTGAGGAAGCCGACCCTCACGAGCTCCCGGGACCAGGAGCCTTGGGATGCTCCGGGGGCGCAAGTGGATCTTCGAGGACCATCTCCATCTCTGCCAGGACCGCGCAATGCTTGACCTCCTGAGCCTCCAGAATGCTCCTGAGCAGGTGCTGATGAGCTGTGGCCGCGTTCGGCAGGCAAAAAGGCATGCGAACATAGCTGTGAGGTGGACCCTCGCAACGTCCCACGCGTGAAGGCCAGAGGCGCTCCTGAGACGCGGCTCGGTTGATCCCTGGCACGTCGATGCAGACGCGCAGCCCACCATCCTCGCCTGGATGGGGGGCTACGGTGGGTAAGCGGTGGCTGCCGCGCATGACTCCTGACTCCTGCAGCTCCTCAGTGTTTCTCGCGATGAACTCCTGAGGGTTTGGCCCTCCTTGCCTCATACCTTCCTGAGGGAAACGTGCTTTGAAGCACGCCCCCAAGTGGTGCCCGAGCGCCTCCCTCATGACCTTGGCAAAGTCGGTGGCCCTCCAAAAAAGAGCCCCTGAGCCCTGCCGAAGGAGGGCATCGGGCGCGCCTTCCTATGCTACAGAGGGTGGCGCCCCTTGAATGGGCGCGGATCCTGACGCAGCGCCTCTGGAGGTGCCTGCCTCCTGATGGTTTGGGGCAAGTGAAGTCTAATTCTTCTTAGGGACTGCCTCTGGAAGGCTCCTGCTCCTATGATCTGGGTCTTCGATTGCCGCGGCTTGGAAGGCATGCTCAAGAGAACACATTGCATCCTTTTCTTCACAGGGGACTGTGATGACTCCACCGCTGCCTGGCATCTTGAGGACATTGTAGCCATGGTGAGTCACTTCCACGAACTTGGCCAGGGCTGGGTACCCGAGGATAGCATTGTATGGCAGGAAAATGTGGGCGGCGTTGACGTTAATGATCTCGGTGCGGTAGTTGTTGCGCTGCCCAAAGGTGACAGGAAGGCGAACCCGCCCTATCGGAACAGTGGAACCATCAGTAACTCCTGAGAAAGGCTTGGTCGGCTGAAGCTGATCATATGGCACTTGGAGATTGTTGAACGTCTCGATGGACAGAACGTTGAGTCCTACTCCGCCATCGATGAGGGTCCTAGTGACTTGCACATTGCTGATGACTGGGGAACAAAGCATTGGGAGGACACCGACCGTTGCCGCGCACTTGAGCTAACCCGCTGAGCTGAACGTGATTGCGCCACGCAGACCACCTGAGAGGGCGCGTGGCCTCAAGCTTGGAGAGGACTGCATTCACCTCGCGAGCAAACTGCTTGAAGATGCGCTGTGAGGCTGGGGCCTGGGCGCCACCCAGGATCCAAGCGATTGCGAGCGGCTCTTGGAAGCCCCCAGCCCCCTTGTCCAGATGCTGGTCTTCATTCCTCCTTGGTGGTGGTGGCAGAGGAGGGAGGCCTGCGTTGCCTTGCGGGCGATCCTCACGAGGCTGATCCCGTCAACCTCCCTCGTGAGGCTGGTCTTGCCAACGGTCCTTGCGAGGTCAGTTACGCCACCCTTGGCGAGGGCCATGGTCTTCCCATCATCCTCCACCTCTTCCTCCTGCTCGGCCATAGCCCCGGTCGTTGCGCTCGGGGCGTCGGCCGATACGTCCATCTCGCACAGCCCTGAGCTCTTGGCATTCGTTGGTGTTGTGGGTGTGGAGGTCATGGTACACGCAGTACCGGCTGCCCTTGGATGACTCCGGCTGATCCCTGCCTCGTTTGGTGTCTGGCTCCGCTGCGAGCACAACATCTCCTTTGCGCTTCACGTCCTTGTCCTTGGGCTTCTTCTCTTCCGGATCAGCAGCCGAAAGCTTGAGGAGGGAGAGGCACCCTTCCTCAGCCCTGGCGCACTTGGTCGCCAAGTTGAACAACTCCAGAGATGTGCACAGGTCTTCATGGATCGCTAGCTCCTCTTTCATCTTGACGTCACACACGCCATCAGAGAAGGCTGAGATGATGGCTTCCTCAGTCACCCTGGGGATCTTGAGGCGGGCGTTGTTGAAGTGCTGGATGTACTTCTGCAGGGTCTCTCCTGGCTATTGCTTGATGCGGCGCAGGTCACTCATGGCCGGGGGCCGGTCGTGAGTGCCTTGGAAGTTGGCGATGAAGCGAGTATGCATCTCGTCCCAAGAGGAGATCGTGCTAGGAGGCAGGTTTAGGAGCCAGGTGCGGGTGCCATCCTTGAGCGCCATAGGAAACCAGTTCGCCATGACCTTTTCATCCCCGTTGGCCGCCTCGATGCCCAGCTCGTAGAGGTGGAGGAACTCCGCGGGGTCAGCAGTACTGTCGTAGCGAGGAGGCAGATCTGGCTTGAACTTGCCCGGCCAGGCCATGCTGCGCAGCTCCGCGGTGAAGCCGCAACAGCCTTCAGTGGCTACAAGGGGCCTATGGTGACGAAGGGCTTGATCTTGGAGGTCTCCACGCGCTGCCGCCAGCAGCAGCACGGGGTCATGGCGCGCTGGAGCAGGAACGCGATCATGGCGTGCTGGCGCTGGGAGCACGCGAGCGACTTCTTGAGGGCGAGGGACCTCTTGGCAGCTCCTTTCTTGCTGCGCGGGCGCTGGATGCGGTGGGTCTCGTCCAGGGGCCGCGCGCCTTGGGGCCAGGGCGCCTTCTTGAGGAGGAGGCAGTGGAGGTGCCTCCGGAGCTGCGTTGCCCGCGCAGGGCGGAGGACGATGCAGCGAGAGGGACGGCGCAGGGGAGCCCCCTGTGGCGCTGACGAGCTCGGAGATGCGAGCGATCCACTCGTCGTAGAGGTCGTCGACGGGGCTATAGTGCAGGAGCTCTCGTGCCAGGAGCAATGCGGCATGCGCGTCCGCGGGAGCGCGACGAGCGTGCGACGACGAGCCTGCCGGAGTCAGCGACGGGGTGGTGGTGCGGCCTTCCCGCTGCACCGAGGGATGCAGCGACGACGCCTGCTGCTCGTTCCCCGTCGGGCCGGTGGTGGCGCAGGCGGCAGGCGATGGGGAACGACGGGGACGCCCACCGACGTGGGCCGTCTGGGTGACATGGGCCGCGAGAGCAGCCCGACGCTCGGCGTGGGCTCGGCGAGCGTCAGACATGGGCGCGACGGACGACGAACGCGAGGCGGTGGAAGAAGGATTCTGGCGCACCCCTACCTGGCATGCCAAATGTCGGATTTCGGGTTCCGGCAGACCCTTGAGGTTCGAACTCTGGGGTGCGCACGGAGATCTTTCCCCTACCAACTCACATCTCGAAGCCTCGCAAGGAATCTAGGCTAGCAAGAAGAACACAGAAGGGACACGAGGTTTATACTGGTTCAGGCCACCATTGTGGTGTAATACCCTACTCCAGTGTGTGGTGTGGTGGATTGTCTCAGGGGCTCATGAACAATACAAAGGAAGAGCAGCCTCGCGAGAGGTGTTCTTGAGCTGGTGCGATGAACTGCTTGGGTGAGTTCAGTCGCCTCTCTCTCTCTAGTCTACCCCCAAAACTGGATGCCTACTCTGTGGTGGCTAGCTCTATTTATAGAGGGAGGCCCTAGGCCTCTTCCCAAATAATGAGTGGGAAGGGTGCCAACAATTGGCCATTTTGAAGGGGAACATCTAGTACACTTATCCTGACTAAAGTTGGTCTTCGACTGCCAAAGACTCTGAAGGTGACGCCGTCCTAGGCTCCACGGTGACCTCCATCTTCTCGTTCTGTTGGTCCTGGTCATGTTGCACCGAAACGGTAACCTTTGCCTGATGCCTTGGCCTGTGCTTGCCCCCTTTGCACCAAAGGGGAAACAAGGACACTGCGCAGGCCAGCGCCCGCCTGGTCTCGATCGTCATGGTTTGCGTCACAGGCACCTCGCGAGGTACCCTGCCTTGATCTCTCCGCCTCCTCGCGAGCCCGCTTGATGAGGCTGCTCCTGAGGAAGCTTCCTGTCATCCGCCCCATGAGGCTTGGCCCCTCATGAGGGTCTTGAGCTTGAGCTGATGAAGCTGGGCTGCACTGGGCCTCCGCTTGAGCCACGCCGCAGGCCGCAGGCAGGCAAGTCTGGGGACCCCCGTTCCCAGAACGCCGACAGAAGTGATGAGCGACTGCCACCTCTCTCATTCCCTTAGGCTAAAAACAGATCAGGAGAAGGAAATAGCTCGAGGAAGCAGGGTTCGAGAATACCAAATCCATTGAAAGGTTACTAAAAAACTGCAAGCAACTTTGGAAAGCAAATGAACAGCCGCGTCCGGCACCTAATCTAGTCTTCTCACCAGCGCGGAGCTAAGTGCTGCCACTAAGACATGGGAGGGAGCCCCCATGAGGCCCCAGGGCGACTCTCAGGAGACTCCGGGGCGTGTACAACCCCACTCATTATTACGTGAGAGTGTCACGAGCGGAGACCTTCACAGGCCGGAGCCTTGCTTCACAGGCCGGAGCCTTTCTTCAGGGGTAGAACTTATGGAGGTGCTGGATGTTCCAGGCGTTCTGGAAGGGGACCCCGTCCTGTGTCTCCAGGTGCGCGGCACCAGGCCTGGAGACACGGGCAATCCTAAATGGGCCCTCCCACATGGGAGAGAGCTTGTGCAGCCCCTCCCTGGAGAGCACCCGCCTCAAGACGAGGTCGCCCACCTCTAACGTCCTGGACCGGATGTTGCGGCAGTGGTACCGCCGCAGCGCCTGCTGGTACCTTGCCGCCTGAAGCAAGGCTTGTCGGCGGCGTTCCTCCCCCAGCACAAGATCCATCCCTCGTGTGGCGTCCTGGCGGTCCTCGTCGAACGCTAGGACCCGCGTGAAGCGATGCTTGACCTCGTGAGGGAGAACCGCTCTGCTCTGTAGACAAGGAAGAATGGCGTCTCTCTGGTTGGCTTGGTGTAGGATTGAAAGTGCGTTATATCGACTAGAGGGGGTGAATAGGCGATTTTTATGAATTCTTCACTGAGGAATTTGCCGGTGAGGAAATTCCTTAGCGAAGAACTACTTGCAGCGGAATAAGTACTCAAAAGTAAGCATGACATAATACACACGTAGTCATCATGATGAAATGAAGACAAACACAGAGTACAGGAAGCGTAAACACAGGATAACACAAGATGAAGACAAACAGACTGAAGAAATTGAACTGAGGAAATTGAGAAAGTCTTCAGTCAAAGTCTTCAAACACATATATGAACAATCACTCAACACAGTAATGAAGAAATGAAAGAGTTGAGGAAATAGAACCAGTAAGGTTGGTGAAGATAATGATTTGGTAGACCAGTTCCAACTGTTTTCTCTGTTGTACGTCTGGTTGGAGCAGCTGAGTATTTAAACTTGAGGACACATAGTCCCGGACACCCAGTCGCTGAGCACGCAGCTCAGGACACCAAGTCCTCACCGTATTCTCCTTGAACTAAGGTCACATAGACCTCGTCCATCACTCGTGGTAAATCTTTAGGCGACTTCCAAACCTTCACAGACTTCGGTCACTCAGCGATCCACAATTCCTCTTGGATGCTCTAGAGCATGACGCCTAACCGTCTGGAAGAAGCACAGTCTTCAAAGGTAACAAGCGCCGGATCCACACAGGATCAATCTCTTCAATGATGCTCAATCACTTTGGGTTTGTAGGTGTTTGGGTTGGGTTTTTTCCTCACTCGATGATTTTCACTCAAAGTCCTCGGAGGATGAGTTGCTCTCAAATGACAAGTGCCAGTTTCTCTCGGAGCAGCCAACCAGCTAGTGGTTGTAGGGGGCGGCTATTTATAGCCTAGGGAGCAGCCCGACATGATAAGATAAAAATGCCCTTCAATGATATGACTGTTATGTGGATAAGATATTTTTGGACAGCTGGCGCGTAGCACAGCAACGGTCGGAAATTTGACTCTCAAATTCCTCAGGGCTATCATGTTCCTCACTGTGTAGGCAATCCGCACTGGCGAATTCCTAACTCCTCAGTCAGAACAAATTCCTCAGCGATTAGAAGAACTTCGTCTCAGTCACTGAAGAAATTGACTGAACTTTATGAGATTTCCAATGGCTTCACTCGAAGGGATTGGTAGGTGTAGGATTTTGAGTTGAGCATCACATGGAAATTTTTCCTTAGTATTTCCTCGACCCCCTTTAACAGTACGGTGATTCCTATGACTCAAGAAGGAGAAAAACAAAACTATGAAAATGAAAGTCTTCAAGCTTCATATTCCTTGCATGAATATCAAGTCTTCACGGACACACCAATTTCTTCACTTTCAAAGTCTTCATGAAAGTCTTCAGGAATACCAATCAGTCAAAGATATTCATTTTTAGGGGTCGACTTTCTCTGTAAATATCAAACTCCTCATAGACTTATAGACCTGAGTACACTCATAAACACATTAGTCCCTTAACCTATAAGTCTTCAATACACCAAAATCACTAAGGGGCACTAGATGCACTTACAATCTCCCCCTTTTTGGTGATTGATGACAATATAGGTTAAGTTTTCAACGGGGATAAACATATGAAGTGTAAGTACTGATATTGAGGAATTTGATTGCAAGATATAGAAGAACTCCCCCTGAAGATGTGCATAGTGAGGAATTTGCTTTTGAAGCAATGCACACTTGAAGAGTTGAATCATGGAGATCTCCCCCTATATCTTGTAATTCATACATGCATTTGACATATAATATGAAGAACTTGAAATGCATGATGAAATATGGTGCCTGAAGAAATTTAGCATGCGTGCAATAATATTAACGAAGAACAAGCATGCAGAATCAGAGCACAGTGCATCAAAAGTATCAGAGCACCATCGGTTTTAAGATTACAACTCGATCCAATAAAAGTTTCAGAAGAGCGAGAGTTGTAACTTAGCAAAAAAACGCCCATATAATAGACCCGCTTGAAGACTAACTCAGATTTCTCCCCCTTTGTCATCGATGACCAAAAGGATCGAAACTGAGGACTAACGCCCCTGAAGAATATCAAGTTGATGGAGGAGCGTCAGCATTGTCGGGGTCGGTTGTCGTAGTAGGGCCTGCTGCAGTGTCGTCCAAGTCTTCATTTTCATCAGTGGCGCACGATGAAGAATAGGAGCTGGCCACCAAGGAAGGAACTTTGACCTTCTTGAATTTCTTCGGTGGAGGTGCAGACCAGTCAAATTCTTCCTTGAGACCCATGCTCTTCAGATCTTCTGCGCTATAGACATGAGATAGAACAACCCAGGTACGGTTGAAGGTTTCATGGAGGCAGTAGTGGTTTTTCTTCACTGCATTGTGTGTGGAGGTCATGTTGTGAAGAATTGAACCAAACTAACGCTTGACCCATTTATGATTGCGATCAACTTTTTGATGAAGACCGAGGAGCAACTCACGATCAGTCATCACCCTGGGAGCTATGGCTTGAGGAATTTGCTTGGCAGAGGTGTTGGCGGCAGAGTCATGTGTGGCAGAGTCATCATTGGTGGAGTAGGATGCAGCTTTGCAAAATTGACCATCCAATGGACGAATGCCTTCATTTATCATAGCAGCTGCCTTGCCTTTGTCATCAACTGAGGAAAATGTCCATTTGAGGACTTCAATTGGAGGCAAATAGCTGCCGTGGTTTAGAGTATCAACCTTGTAATTGAGTGAAGACCTTGTCCTGCTGAACCTCATAATCCATGGTGCATAAGGCTTCATCTCAAATGGTGACATAGCAATATTTGCCAAAGTCCTCATGAAGAAATCATGGAAGTTGACGGGAACACCATGAATGATATTGAAAAGCATATTCTTCATGATGCCAATGACTTCTTCATCATTTGAGTCGTGGCCTCTGATAGGACTCATTGTCTTCGTCAGAATGCGATAGACAGTCCATGGCACATACAGTAATTCCTTGACGAGGAATTTGGTTCGAGGGGCTTGCCTTGGCTTCAAGGGCTTCATCAGCACTTGCATGTAATGATTTGTAAGCTCAGGTTCGTTGTAGACGCAATGAGCACCATCAAGGGGAGGACTGAGTGGGAGGGCACGAAGCAATTCAGTTGCTGGTGCCTTGTAGTGAGTATTTTCTGACATCCAGTCCAGCACCCAAGAGTTCACATCTTCAGAATTTCCTGTGATGTGCAACATTGCATAGAATTGAAGAATGAGTTCTTCATTCCAATCACAGATGTCAGTGCAGAAATTCAGCAATCCAGCATCGTGAAGAACACTAAGGACTGGCTCGAAGCCTGGTAGAGATTCCATGTCCACGTGAGGAATGTGTGCATGATCGAAGACTTTGTCTTTGTCGAATAGCACAGAGGAATAGAAATTGGCTTGACTAGCAGTCCAGAAACGCCTCATCCTAATGCGAGCAGAATCATAGGGATTGTAGTCTGTGAAGAACACATGCTCGTTAAAGAAATCTACAGCCTTGAACTTTTGCTTCTTTGAGAATGGATCCTTTGGCTTGGGCAGAGGAGTGTCAGTGAGTTGCATCACAACCTCAGGAATCGCAATCTCCGGTTCTTCAGGCTGAGGAATTTCTGGTTCCTCTTCAGTGGCAGTCTGCGTGTTCAAAGGATCAGCAGCAGCAGTTTCTTCAGCACTAGTGGCTGGAATTTCTTCATGCATAGACGAGGTAGGATGAGTTTCTTCAGAGCCTATTTGAACGGTTCGTGCAGGGGACTGAGGTATTTGTTGTATTGGGGCGAAGTGTGGAGAATTGGGATGCTGACTTTCCCAAAAGTCATCATTCATCACAGGCGTAGTGCATCCAATATCCACGTCTTCATCTTCAAGTTCTTCAACGCCAGCCTCTTCAGCTGTGAACTAAGGCATTGGCGAGGAAGCAACATGCGTTGAAGGGATCGCATCCACCTCAATTTCTTCATCAATCTGCTCTGACGAAGCAGTAGAATGATTTTCTTCATCAGATCTACTAGGGATCACATATTCTTCACCAAAAGGAACAAGGTCCTTTGATGGCTGGGTGGAAATCGGAACAACATCAATTGGATTTTCAAGTGAGCTGGGCATAGGTTTCATTTTCTTCGGAGCTGAAGAATCTGAAGCAGATGATGCTTTCCTTTTCTTCACTGCAGCTCTCTCTGCAGCCTTGGTCTTCCTCACATCTGATGCAGATGGAAGGGTAGGAGTTGGTGTAGGCGCGGGAGGAGCTGAGGAATCTGTTTGAATTTCCTCAGGCGCAACTGACGCAGTTGCCCTGACTTCTTCATTTTCTTCAGGCGCACCACTAGTGGATGCCCTGGCAATGTCTTGAGCGGCTGGAATGGAGTCGTCAGCCCTAGAACTAGCATTTTCATCAGCAGCCTGAAAGTCATCAGCGGTGCTGGCATGTTCTTCAGTTTGCTGAGTAGAGGCTTCAGCTTGAGGAATTTCTTATTGCGATGGGGCTGCAACATTGGTGAACTTTTGAGTCAGTTTAACAAACCTGACTTTGGCTCCTTGCCAATCAGCATAATAAGCATTGAAATCATCGCTGAGGGCTTTGATTTCAGACTGGATCTTGAGGAGTTCATTGTTGGAAATATTCCCTAGAGGCAATAATAAAAGTATTATTATATTTCAATGTTCATGATAAATGTCTTTTATTCATGCTATAACTGTATTATCCGGAAATTGTAATACACGTGTGAATACTTAGACCTCAATATGTCCCCAGTGAGCCTCTAGTTGACTAGCTCGTTGTGATCAACAGATAGTCATGGTTTCCTGACTATGGACATTGGATGTCGTTGATAACGGGATCACATCATTAGGAGAATGATGTGATGGACAAGACCCAATCCTAAGCATAGCATAAAAGATCGTGTAGTTCGTTTTGCTAGAGCTTTGCCAATGTCAAGTATCTCTTCCTTCGACCATGAGATCGTGTAACTCCCGGATATCGTAAGAGTGCCTTGGGTGTATCAAACGTCACAACGTAACTGGGTGACTATAAAGGTGCATTACAGGTATCTCCGAAAGTATCTGTTGGGTTGACACGGATCGAGATTGGGATTTGTCACTCCGTATGACGGAGAGGTATCTCTGGGCCCACTCGGTAATGCATCATCATAATGAGCTCAATGTGACCAAGGTGTTGGACACGGGATCATGCATTACGGTACGAGTAAAGTGACTTGCCGGTAACGAGACTGAACAAGGTATTGGGATACCGACGATCGAGTCTCGGGCAAGTAACGTACCGATTGACAAAGGGAATTGCACACAGGGTTTGATCGAATCCTCGACATAGTGGTTCATCCGATGACAACATCGAGGAGCATGTGGGAGCCATCATGGGTATCCAGATCCCGCTGTTGGTTATTGACCTGAGAGCGTCTCGGTCATGTCTGCATGTCTCCCGAACCCGTAGGGTCTACACACTTAAGGTTCGGTGACGCTAGGGTTATTAGGAAGACTAGTATGTGACTACCGAATGTTGTTCGGAGTCCCGGATGGAATCCTGGACGTCACGAGGAGCTCCGGAAGGGTCCGGAGGTAAATATTTATATATGGGAAGTTGTCAAACGGACACCGGGAAGTTTCGGGTTCATACCGGTATTGTACCGGGGCCATCGGAAGGGTTCCGGGGGTCCACCGGGAGGGGCCACCCCTCCCGGGGGGCCACATGGGCTGCGTGGGGCAGGGAGCCAGCCCCTGGTGGGCTGGCCGCACCCCCTCCCTTGGGCCCTTGCGCCTAGGGTTGAAGGGGGAACCCTAGAGGGGGCGCCCCCTTGGCTTGGGGGGCAAGCCACCCTCTCCCCCTCTCCCCTTGGCCGCCGCACCCCCCCTAGATGGGTTCTAGGGGGCCGGCCCCCTTCTCCCTTCCCCCTATAAATAGAGGGGTGAGGGGAGGGCAGCCGCACCACCCTCCAAGGCACAGCCCTCCCCTCCCCAACACCTCTCCTCCTCCGTTGTGTGCTTGGCGAAGCCCTGTCGGAGTACTGCCTCTCCACCATCACCACGCCGTCGTGCTGCCGGTGGAGCTGTCTTCCTCAACCTCTCCTTCCCCCTTGCTGGATCAAGAAGGAGGAGACGTCTCCCGTCCCGTACGTGTGTTGAACGCGGAGGTGCTGTCCGTTCAGCACTTGGTCATCGGTGATTCGAATCACGTCGAGTACGACTACATCATCACCTTGCAAGCTTCCGCACGCAATCTACAAGTGGTATGTAGATGAAAACTCTCTCCCTTGACTCGTTGCTTAGATGAACTCATAGATGGATCTTGGTGAAACCGTAGGAAAAATTTTAATTTTCTGCAACGTTCCCCAATAGTGGTATCAGAGCTAGGTCTATGCGTAGTTCTCTTTGCACGAGTAGAACACAATTTTGTTGTGGGCGTGGATTTTGTCATCTTACTTGCCTCTACTAGTCTTTTCTTGCTCAACGGTATTGTGGGATGAAGCGTCCCGGACCAACCTTACACGTACGCTTACGTGAGACCGGTTCCACCGACTGACATGCACTAGTTGCATAAGGTGGCTGGCGGGTGTCTGTCTCTCCCACTTTAGTTGGAGCGGAATCGATGAACAGGGCCCTTATGAAGGGTAAATAGAAGTTGACAAAATCACGTTGTGGTGATTCATAGGTAAGAAAACGTTCTTGCTAGAACCCAATTGCAGCCACATAAAAGATGCAACAACAATTAGAGGACGTCTAACTTGTTTTTGCAGCGATTGATCATGTGATGTGATATGGCCAGAAGTTGTGATGAATGATGAATTGTGATGTATGAGATCATGTTCTTTGTAATAGGATTCACGACTTGCATGTCGATGAGTATGACAACCGGCAGGAGCCATAGGAGTTGTCTTTATTTTTTTGTATGACCTGCGTGTCATTGAATAACGTCATGTAAACTACTTTACTTTATTGCTAAACGTTAGTCATAGAAGTAGAAGTAGTCGTCGGCGTGACAACTTCATGAAGACACGATGATGGAGATCATGATGATGGAGATCATGGTGTCAAGCCGGTGACAAGATGATCATGGAGCCCCGAAGATGAAGATCAATGGAGCTATATGATATTGGCCATATCATGTCACAACTATATAATTGCATGTGATGTTTATTATGTTTATGCATCTTGTTTACTTAGGACGACGGTAGTAAATAAGATGATCCCTTACAAAAATTTCAAGAAGTGTTCTCCCCTAACTGTGCATCGTTGCTACAGTTCGTCGCTTCTAAGCACCACGTGATGATCGGGTGTGATGGATTCTTACGTTCACATACAACGGGTGTAAGACAGTTTTACACAGCGAAAACACTTAGGGTTAACTTGACGAGCCTAGCATGTGCAGACATGGCCTCGGAACACGGAGACCGAAAGGTCGAACACGAATCGTATGGAAGATACGATCAACATGAGAATGTTCACCGACGATGACTAGTCTGTCTCACGTGATGATCGGACACGGGCTAGTCGACTCGGATCGTGTGACACTTAGATGACTAGAGGGATGTCCAATCTAAGTGGGAGTTCATAATTTGATTAGAACTTTATTATCATGAACTTAGTCTAAAAACCTTTGCAAATATGTCTTGTAGATCAATGGCCAACGCTAATGTCAACATGAACTTCAACGCGTTCCTAGAGAAAACCAAGCTGAAAGATGATGGCAGCAACTATACGGACTGGGTCCGGAACCTGAGGATCATCCTCATAGCTGCCAGGAAACAATATGTCCTAGAAGGACCGCTAGGTGACGCTCCCGTCCCAGAGAACCAAGACATTATGAATGCTTGGCAAACTCGCGCTGATGATTACTCCCTCGTTCAGTGCGGCATGCTTTACAGCTTAGAACCGGGGCTCCAAAAGCATTTTGAGCATCACGGAGCATATGAGATGTTCGAAGAGCTGAAACTAGTTTTCCAAGCTCATGCCCGGGTCGAGAGATATGATGTCTCCGACAAGTTCTACAGTTGTAAGATGGAGGAAAACAGTTCTGTCAGTGAGCACATCCTGAAGATGTCTGGGTTGCACAACCGTATGACCCAGCTGAACATTAACCTCCCAGATGAGGCGGTCATTGACAGAATCCTCCAGTCGCTCCCACCAAGCTACAAGAGCTTTGTGATGAACTACAACATGCAGGGGATGGAAAAGACCATTCCTGATGTGTTCTCAATGCTGAAGTCAGCAGAGGCTAAAATCAAGAAAGAACATCAAGTGTTGATGGTCAATAAGACCACTAAGTTCAAGAAGGGCAAGGGCAAGAAGAACTTCAAGAAGGACGGCAAAGATGTTGCCACGCCTGGTAAGCCAGTTACCGGGAAGAAGTCAAAGAATGGACCCAAGCCTGAGACTGAGTGCTTTTATTGCAAGGGGAAGGGTCACTGGAAGCGGAACTGCCCCAAATACTTAGCGGATAAGAAGGCCGGCAACACCAAAGGTATATTTGATATACATGTGATTGATGTGTACCTTACCAGTACTCGTAGTAACTCCTGGGTATTTGATACCGGTGCCGTTGCTCATATTTGTAACTCACAGCAGGAGCTGCGGAATAAACGGAGACTGGCGAAGGACGAGGTGACGATGCGCGTCGGGAATGGTTCCAGAGTCGATGTGATCGCCGTCGGCACGCTGCCTCTACATTTACCTACGAGATTAGTTTTGAACCTTAATAATTGTTATTTAGTGCCAAGTTTGAGCATGAACATTGTATCTGGATGTCGTTTGATACGAGATGGCTACTCATTTAAGTCTGAGAATAATGGTTGTTCGATTTATATGAGAGATATGTTTTATGGTCATGCTCCGATGGTCAATGGTTTATTCTTAATGAATCTCGAGCGTAATATTACACATGTTCATAGTGTAGATGCCAAAAGATTTAAAATTGATAACGATAGTCCCACATACTTGTGGCACTGCCGCCTTGGTCACATTGGTGTCAAGCGCATGAAGAAGCTCCATGCTGATGGACTTTTGGAGTCTCTTGATTATGAATCGTTTGACACATGCGAACCATGCCTCTTGGGAAAAATGACCAAGACTCCGTTCTCCGAAACAATGGAGCGAGCAACCAACTTGTTGGAAATCATACATACCGATGTGTGCGGTCCAATGAGCGTTGAGGCTCACGGAGGATATCGTTATGTTCTCACTCTCACTGATGACTTGAGTAGATATGGGTATGTCTACTTAATGAAACACAAGTCTGAGACCTTTGAAAAGTTCAAGGAATTTCAGAATGAGGTAGAGAATCAACGTGACCGAAAGATAAAATTCTTACGATCAGATCGTGGAGGAGAATACTTAAGTCACGAATTTGGTACACACTTAAGGAAATGTGGAATCGTTTCACAACTCACGCCGCCTGGAACACCTCAGCGAAACGGTGTGTCCGAACGTCGTAATCGCACTCTATTGGATATGGTACGGTCTATGATGTCTCTTACTGACTTACCGCTATCATTTTGGGGATACGCTCTAGAGATAGCTACATTCACTTTAAATAGGGCACCGTCTAAATCCGTTGAGACGACACCGTATGAATTATGGTTTGGAAAGAAACCTAAGCTGTCGTTTCTAAAAGTTTGGGGATGCGATGCTTATGTCAAGAAACTTCAACCTGAAAAGCTCGAACCCAAGTCGGAAAAATGCGTATTCATAGGATACCCTAAGGAAACTGTCGGGTATACCTTCTACTTAAGATCCGAAGGCAAGATCTTTGTTGCCAAGAACGGATGCTTTCTGGAAAAAGAGTTTCTCTCGAAAGAAGTAAGTGGGAGGAAAGTAGAACTCGATGAAGTATTACCTCTCGAACGGGAAAGTGGTGCAGCTCAGGAAAATGTTCCTGTGATGCCCACACCAACTGAAGAGGAAAACAATGATGATGATCAAGGTACTTCGGATCAAGTTACTACTGAACTTCGTAGGTCCACAAGGACACGTTCCGCACCAGAGTGGTACGGCAACCCTGTCCTGGAAATCATGTTGTTAGACAACAATGAACCTTCAAACTATGAAGAAGCGATGGCGGGCCCGGATTCCAACAAATGGCTTGAAGCCATGAAATCCGAGATAGAATCCATGTATGAAAACAAAGTATGGACTTTGACAGACTTGCCCGATGATCGGCGAGCGATAGAAAACAAATGGATTTTTAAGAAGACGGACGCGGATGGTAATGTTACCATCTATAAGGCTCGACTTGTCGCTAAGGGTTATCGACAAGTTCAAGGGATTGACTACGACGAGACTTTCTCTCCCGTAGCGAAGCTGAAGTCCGTCCGAATCATGTTAGCAATTGCCGCATACTATGATTATGAGATATGGCAAATGGACGTCAAAACGGCATTCCTTAACGGACATCTTAAGGAAGAACTATATATGATGCAGCCGGAAGGTTTTGTCGATCCTCGGAACGCTAACAAAGTATGCAAGCTCCAGCGATCCATTTATGGACTGGTGCAAGCATCTCGGAGTTGGAACATTCGCTTTGATGAGATGATCAAAGCGTTTGGTTTTATGCAGACTTCTGGAGAAGCCTGCGTTTACAAGAAAGTGAGTGGGAGCTCTGTAGCATTTCTCATATTATATGTAGATGACATACTCTTGATGGGAAATAATATAGAATTTCTGGACAGCATTAAGGCCTACTTGAATAAGTGTTTTTCAATGAAGGACCTTGGAGAAGCTGCTTACATATTAGGCATCAAGATCTATAGAGATAGATCGAGACGCCTCATAGGTCTTTCACAAAGCACATACCTTGATAAGATTTTGAAGAGGTTCAAAATGGATCAGTTCAAGAAGGGGTTCTTGCCTATGTTACAAGGTGTGAGACTGAGCTCGGCTCAGTCACCGACCACGGCAAAAGATAAAGAAGAGATGAGTGTCATCCCCTATGCTTCAGCCATAGGATCTGTTATGTATGCCATGCTGTGTACCAGACCCGACGTAAACCTTGCCGTAAGTTTGGTAGCAAGATACCAAAGTAATCCCGGCAAGGAACACTGGACAGCGGTCAAGAATATCCTGAAGTACCTGAAAAGGATGAAGGACATGTTTCTCGTTTATGGAGGAGACGAAGAGCTCGTCGTAAAGGGTTACATCGACGCTAGCTTCGACTCAGATCTGGATGACTCTAAGTCACAAACCGGATACGTGTATATGTTGAATGGTGGAGCAGTAAGCTGGTGCAGCTGCAAGCAGAGCGTCGTGGCAGGATCTACATGTGAAGCGGAGTACATGGCAGCCTCGGAGGCAGCGCATGAAGCGATTTGGGTGAAGGAGTTCATCACCGACCTAGGAGTCATACCCAATGCGTCGGGGCCGATCAAACTCTTCTGTGACAACACTGGAGCTATTGCCCTCGCCAAGGAGCCCAGGTTTCACAAGAAGACTAGGCACATAAAGCGTCATTTCAACTCCATCCGTGAAAATGTTCAAGATGGAGACATAGAGATTTGCAAAGTGCACACGGATCTGAATGTCGCAGATCCGCTGACTAAACCTCTCTCGCGTGCAAAACATGATCAACACCAGAACTCTATGGGTGTTCGATTCATCACAATGTAACTAGATTGGTGACTCTAGTGCAAGTGGGAGACTGTTGGAAATATGCCCTAGAGGCAATAATAAAAGTATTATTATATTTCAATGTTCATGATAAATGTCTTTTATTCATGCTATAACTGTATTATCCGGAAATCGTAATACACGTGTGAATACTTAGACCTCAATATGTCCCTAGTGAGCCTCTAGTTGACTAGCTCGTTGTGATCAACAGATAGTCATGGTTTCCTGACTATGGACATTGGATGTCGTTGATAACGGGATCACATCATTAGGAGAATGATGTGATGGACAAGACCCAATCCTAAGCATAGCATAAAAGATCGTGTAGTTCGTTTTGCTAGAGCTTTGCCAATGTCAAGTATCTCTTCCTTCGACCATGAGATCGTGTAACTCCCGGATATCGTAAGAGTGCCTTGGGTGTATCAAACGTCACAACGTAACTGGGTGACTATAAAGGTGCATTACAGGTATCTCCGAAAGTATCTGTTGGGTTGACACGGATCGAGATTGGGATTTGTCACTCCGTATGACGGAGAGGTATCTCTGGGCCCACTCGGTAATGCATCATCATAATGAGCTCAATGTGACCAAGGTGTTGGACACGGGATCATGCATTACGGTACGAGTAAAGTGACTTGCCGGTAACGAGACTGAACAAGGTATTGGGATACCGACGATCGAGTCTCGGGCAAGTAACGTACCGATTGACAAAGGGAATTGCATACAGGGTTTGATCGAATCCTCGACATAGTGGTTCATCCGATGACAACATCGAGGAGCATGTGGGAGCCATCATGGGTATCCAGATCCCGCTATTGGTTATTAACCTGAGAGCGTGTCGGTCATGTCTGCATGTCTCCCGAACCCGTAGGGTCTACACACTTAAGGTTCGGTGACGCTAGGGTTATTAGGAAGACTAGTATGTGACTACCGAATGTTGTTCGGAGTCCCGGATGGAATCCTGGACGTCACGAGGAGCTCCGGAAGGGTCCGGAGGTAAAGATTTATATATGGGAAGTTGTCAAACGGACACCGGGAAGTTTCGAGGTCATACCGGTATTGTACCGGGGCCACCGGAAGGGTTCCGGGGGTCCACCGGGAGGGGCCACCCCTCCCGGGGGGCCACATGGGCTGCGTGGGGCAGGGAGCCAGCCCCTGGTGGGCTGGCCGCACCCCCTCCCTTGGGCCCTTGCGCCTAGGGTTGAAGGGGGAACCCTAGAGGGGGCGCCCCCTTGGCTTGGGGGGCAAGCCACCCTCTCCCCCTCTCCCCTTGGCCGCCGCACCCCCCCTAGATGGGTTATAGGGGGCCGGCCCCCTTCTCCCTTCCCCCTATAAATAGAAGGGTGAGGGGAGGGCAGCCGCACCACCCTCCAAGGCACAGCCCTCCCCTCCCCAACACCTCTCCTCCTCCGTTGTGTGCTTGGCGAAGCCCTGTCGGAGTACTGCCTCTCCACCATCACCACGCCGTCGTGCTGCCGGTGGAGCTGTCTTCCTCAACCTCTCCTTCCCCCTTGCTGGATCAAGAAGGAGGAGACGTCTCCCGTCCCATACGTGTGTTGAACGCGGAGGTGCTGTCCGTTCAGCACTTGGTCATCGGTGATTCGAATCACGTCGAGTACGACTACATCATCACCTTGCAAGCTTCCGCACGCAATCTACAAGTGGTATGTAGATGCAAACTCTCTCCCTTGACTCGTTGCTTAGATGAACTCATAGATGGATCTTGGTGAAACCGTAGGAAAAATTTTAATTTTCTGCAACGTTCCCCAACATTCATCAGTTGTCATTTTGACAATGTTTTTCCTCAGGGACTTCTCTTTCCTAAACTATGCCTTCTTGATTTGTCTAGCCTTCTCAAATTTCCATTTCTCTTCAGTGATGAAATGGGTTAGCATGTGACTTTGGCCAGGAGTCAAATGAAAATCAGGCATAAGTGTTTGGGTCCTTGTGCCAGAGATCAATGTAGTCGAGGATCGCTTTTGGATCCAAAAGCAGTGGCACATTTGTACCTTTGGCTCTAGCGGCCCTTTCTTGCCTGTCTCTAATGATTTCTGCAAGTTCATCATCATCAGCTTCATCGTCAGATGGCACTTGGAAGGCAACCTGTTTCTTCTTCTGATTTGGCCGAGGACCTCGACCAGCTGTTGCCTTTGTCTTCAGCAGAGTGGGGCCTGATGAAGAGTTTGGTGCAGCTGAGGAACTCGCTGAGACACCAGAGGCAATAGAGATGCCTGCAGTCCTTTGGCACATGGCCAGATGTACAGGTGTTGAGGACTTTGCCGGAGCAACTAAGGACTTTTGGGGAGGAGCTGAGCACTTTGTAGGAGCAGGAGCAGCATGAGGAACTGGCCGTGAGGGCTTTGAAGAATCTGGCCGTGAGGGCATTGCTGAGGAACTTGGCCATGAGGGCACAGTTGGTGAAGCACTTGGCTTGTGAGCGGGCTTCTTTGCCATAGATTTTCTAGGCCTGACAGAGGCCTCAGTGGCAGCAGCAGTAGCAGAGTCTTCATTCACTGTTTATTTGGCTTGTCTTGCCAACTTGGCTTGGCGTTTGGCCTTCTTCAGGGAAATCCTCACCACGCTTGATGCTGGTGGGGTCAGCTTCTTGGCCAGGTGCCAATGGAGCTCTTGGGCATGGATGATTTAGAGCGAATTTCTTCATATACTTTGGAGTTACATATCTGTACTCCCTCCATTCTCTTGCCCATCTCCTTTCAATCCTCTGTATGCGCACCTTGCGCTGATTTTTGTTCTCCTTTCCGAACTTAGGCTCATCAGGTGTGCAATAGTCAGCATAAATGTCCTCAGGCCTCTTTCCTCCTTTCTGTGGTTTCTTACCGTCTGCCATATTCTTCAGTTGAGGAATTTGAACAATCGAATTCTCTGAAGAAGTATGCAACTTTTCTTCGAGGAACGATGCAAATGAGTTAAGTTGATGAGAACCTAGAGATTCAGCAGCGGACATGAGTACCTGTGAACAGAGTGTAGTTGCGAGGAATTTGAAGAGGTCATATGCGTTCTCAGAAGGTTTTCAAAAAGAACAAGTTTGAGGAATTTGACCAGATGAGTCTTGAAGAATTTCACTAAGCGTTCTTTGTCTTAGGTTCCAGAGTTGTATAGATTGAGGATACACACAATTGAGGAATCTTGAAGATAAATGATGCTTAGAGAAACGAATCAAGAGCAGATGACTAGTGAGGTGTTTTGTGTGTGAGGATTTGAAGAATAAAACACCTTTGAAGATTTTGTAGAGAAAATTTGAATCAAAGAGGGAAGTAAAAGTAACTTTTAATTACCCTGGATGAAGAACACGACGAACTGAGAAGTGTAGATTTGAAGCTCGTCAGTTCAGATCTTCCACGCCCTAACTCGGCGGAGGAAGATAGCTACGGCGGCGGCGGAGTGAAGATTTCCGTGGCCGGCGCGAGTACGATGACGACGAGGTCAAGGCAGTGAAGCTCTTCCTCACCGGCCACGATGGAGTAGCGGCGGCGCTAGGGTTTGAGAAGCTCGAGAGAGAGAGAGCGGTCGAGCGGAGTAAAGGAAGTGAGGAAGGGGTGAGGGGGTATTTATAGTCGCAGTGAAAAACTGTTCGCCCGAAGATTTAGGACGAACGTGCCCCTGGCCCTTCTCATTCGACATGTGTCACCCACGTACTGAAAAGTGGAGATCGTGTTAGATCATGGGTGAATAGATAAGTCTATCGTAGGAAGCGGAACGGTTTGGGCGGCAAAGCTGAAAATTTTGATAAGATTAGTTTTAAAGTTCTGTTCGCAATTTCTTCAGCTGACAAGGACACAGTGAAGATTTTGAACGAGTTTCAAATAGAACGCACATGAAGAATTTGTGAATAGATTGGGTTGAGTATAGCATAGAGGGGGAAGGGTCCGATCACATCCACTTAGCAGAAAATGCAACTTGAAGAAATAGCCATAAGTGAATGCTGTAGAGGACATAAACCCATATATATATATATAGCCAATGAAGAAAAACGTCGGAAACAGTGAAGATTTTGCAAAGTTGAAGAATTTGAAAAATTGAAGAATTTCAAAAAACGAGGAAAAACTCAAATTGAAGATTTTCAACTTTGGTGGTGGCGTGACCCGCCGTATAAGAATGATGATTTCAGACACCGCATACAATTGTCGTAGGGTTCTGAGAATCAAATTCTTCATTAATTTCTTCACACTTAGAGTGCTATTCTTCATTGATTGAAGAAAAATGTTTCTTCATGTGTTGCACATCTAAGTCATCAATTTTGCATAAGTGTTAGGATGAGTGTCCTTTTCAAAGAACATTCGAAGACTCTAAGATATTTAGCTCACACCGCAACTTGATAAATATCTTCTCATCCAAGGGCTTTGTGAAGATATCGGCTAGCTGTTCTTCAGTCTTCACATGCTCAATAGAAATGTCGCCCTTCAGCACATGATCACGAAGAAAATGGTGACGAATCTGAATGTGCTTTGTCTTCGAGTGTTGAATTGGGTTGTGAGCAATCTTGATGGCACTCTCATTGTCACAGTAGAGAGGCACATTCTTCACGTTGATGCCGTAGTCCTTGAGAGTTTGCTTCATCCACAACAATTGAGCACAACAAGAACCAGCAACAATGTACTCAGCTTCCGCAGTATACAGTGATATGTAGTTCTGTTTCTTCGAGGACCAACAGACCAAAGATCGTCCGAGGAAATGACAAGTACCAGATGTTGACTTGCGGTCCACACGATCACCAGCATAGTCAGAGTCAGAATATCCAATGAGATCAAAAGTAGAGCCCTTGGGGTACCATAGTCCTAGTGTTGGTGCGTGAGCTATATATTGAAGAATATGCTTCACAACCTTATGGTGTGATTCCTTTGGTGTAGCTTGAAATCGGGCACACATGCAAACACTAAGCATTATATCTGGCCTAGATGCACAAAAGTACAATAAAGAACCAATCATGGAGTGGTATACCTTGTGATCAAAGTCAATACCATTTTCATCAGTGCATAGATGGCCATTTGTGGGCATAGGAATTTTGACTCCTTTGCAATCTTGCATGCCGAATTTCCTCAGAACATCCTTGAGGTATTTCTCCTGAGATATGAATATGCCATTGTGCTATTGACGAATTTGAAGACCTAAGAAGAATTTCAACTCTCCCATCCTAGACATTTGATATTCTTCACTCATCATATAGGCAAATTCATCACTATAACGTTGGTCAGTACAGCCAAAGATAATATCATCAACATATATCTGGCATACAAACAGTTCACCATCATAAGATTTAGTAAAGAGAGTAGGGTCGAGTGAACCGGGTGTGAAGCCATTCTTCGCGAAGAATTCTTTCAAAGTATCATACCACGCCCGAGGGGCCTGCTTGAGGCCATAGAGGGCCTTGTTGAGTCTGAAGACTTTGTCAGGATTCTTTGGATCTTCAAAACCTGGGGGTTGAGCAACATATACTTCTTCCTCAAGCTTACCATTGAGGAATGCACTTTTCACATCCATTTGATATAAAGTGATATTATGATGGTTAGAATAAGCAAGTAATATGCGAATAGCCTCAAGTCTAGCAACAGGTGCAAAAGTTTCATCGAAATCAATTCCTTCAACCTGTGTGTAGCCTTGAGCTACAAGTCGTGCCTTATTCCTCACCACAAGGCCATTTTCATCTTGCTTGTTGCGGTAGATCCACTTTGTGCCAATGATATTATGCTTGCGAGGATTTGGACGTTTGACCAGTTCCCAGACATTGTTGAGCTCGAACTGATGTAATTCTTCTTGCATGGCCTGAATCCACTCAGGCGCTAGAAATGCTTCATCTACCTTAGTGGGCTCTGTGATAGAGACAAAAGCATAGTGCCCACAAAAGTTAGATAAATGTGAAGCTTTTGAGCATGTGAGAGGACCTGGTGCTTCAATGTCATCGATGATCTTTTCAACTTGCACTTCTTTTGCAACGCGAGGATGAGCTGGTTGTCGTCGAGAAACATGATTAACATTTTCTTCAGCACCATTTTCTTCAGCATTTTCCTCAGGTACATTAGCTCAACGATCTTCGCGTTCTGGAATGAATTCTTTAGTAGATTCTTCGGTAGGAATGACATCCTCAGTAGCCTTGAACTTGATAGAATCCTCAGGTGTTGGTTCATCTATCATAGAAGGTAGGTCTGTCTTTCCGAGCCATTAGTTTCATCGAACCGCACATCTACAGTTTCAACAACCTTGTGAAGAGCGTTGTTGAAGACTCTGTAGGTGTGCGACTCCTTTCTGTAACCAAGCATAAAACCTTCATGTGCTTTCAGTGTGAATTTAGCATTGTGATGAGGATCCCTAATCCAACATTTAGCACCGAAGACTTTGAAATAACTCACATTGGGTTTCTTGTCAGTGAGGAGTTCATAGGCAGTCTTCTTGAAGAATTTGTGAAGATATACTCTGTTGATGATGTGGCACGCGGTATCAATTGCATTAATCCAAAAACGATGAGGTGTTTTGTATTCATCAAGCATAGTGCGAGCCATCTCAACAAGAGTTCTATTCTTGCGCTCTACGACGCCATTTTGCTGAGGAGTATAAGGAGCAGATAACTCATGAGTAATACCAAGTTCATCAAGATAGTCATTAAGACCGGAATTCTTGAACTCAGTTCCATTGTCACTCCTGATGTGCTTGATCTTCACACCAAAGTTGGTTGAAGCTCTCGAGGAAAATCGTTTGAATACTACCTGCACTTCATGTTTGTAAGTGACAATGTGTACCCATGTGTAACGAGAGTAATCATCAACAATAACAAAGCCATATAGAGATGCATCATTAGTGACTGCTGAGTAATGATTAGGACCAAAGAGTTCCATGTGAAGCAATTCGAATGGACGAGTAGTGGTCATGATAGTCTTTGCTGGATGATTGGCCTTGGTCATTTTTCCAGCTTCAGGCACCACACAAGTGATCCTTGAGGAATTTGACATTCTCAATGCCAATGACATGCTTCTTCTTCACAAGCGTGTGCAGATTCCTCATGCCTGCGTGACCAAGTCGTCGATGCCATAGCCAGCCTTCTGAAGCTTTTGCCAGTAAGCACACGGCTGGTTGTGGTCCTGTAGAGAAATCAACAATATACAGATCTCCTCTCCTAAAGCCTTCGAAGACTTTGGAATTGTCAGCTTCCATAATCACAACACAACGATATCTTCCAAAGACAACAACCATATCAAGATCACAAAGCATTGAGACTGACATGAGGTTGTATTCTAAGGACTCGACCAGCATGACTTTGTCCATGTGTCGATCCTTTGAGATCGCATCCTTACCTAGACCCAATACCTGACTTTTGCCTTTGTCAGCGAAGATGATATGCTTCAGATGTGACGGTGTTAAGGGAGCATCCATCAATAGGTTCTTGTCACCAGTCATGTGATTTGTACATCCACTATCGAGGACCCACTCGTTGGCTTTGGGTTGATCATCCTGCAGATGAATTAGTGCAACTTACGATCTCATATACTTCATCAGTGAAGAATATGATATCAACTTCATCAGTTCAATTTCATCAAGCAATAGCACAGATAAGCAGTGTGAGGACGTGTGAAATGAAAGATCATTTCATCATGATTCGCCTGCGTCCTTTCAGGCACTTTGTCAGGCCCCCAGCAAATTCTTCAGACGTTAAAGCACGTCTGGAGACCTGACCCTGCGGAAGAAGTTAGTTCTTTTTCTTCACCACCCACATCTGAAGGGGTGGCAAAGAATTCATCACT
Organism: Triticum dicoccoides; assembly: GCF_002162155.2. Lineage (NCBI taxonomy): Eukaryota > Viridiplantae > Streptophyta > Magnoliopsida > Poales > Poaceae > Triticum > Triticum dicoccoides. The sequence goes on from NC_041385.1 coordinate 256,030,993, forward strand.
CTGCGAGCACCATATGAGAAAGGTGGCATAGAAGCTAATCCACTTCGCTTCACATAAGAGGGGTTAGGGTAAGCATATGAATAAGCAGAGAAATTCTTCGAGGACTTATGAACATAATGATTAGAAGAATAATGCTCATATTCATAGCCCTTGGCTCTTCCCTGCGAAATAGAGTTGTTAGCACGATGATATTCATATGAGGATTTTGATCCTTTTGAGGACTTTGATCCATGTGAGGAATTTGGTCCATATGAGGACTTGGATCCATATGAAGAATTTTGGTCCATATGAAGAGTTTGATCTGGGGTTCCTATTCTTCACTGGTGGTGTCATGAGGACATTCACCTGAAGACTATCAACATAACTTTTGGGAACCCAGATTTTCTTCATAGGGGAACCGTTCCTGCAGTTAGTGCCAACATATCTAGCAAATACTTCACCATTCTGATTTTTGAACAGTTTATAGTTGGAGTCAAATGACTCATCAGAAGAATGAGGAGATTCACATGTAAAGCCAGATAAGTTAGATGGATCAACTGGAGGTCCCTTTGCAGCAACCCATGAGGTTTTGGGATACTGCTCAGGCTTCCAATATGTTCCATCAGCATTGAGTTTCCTCTCAAAGGCAATACCCTCTTTCCTAGGGTTTCTGTTGAGGATCTGCTTTTTAAGCACATCAGAAAGAGTCTGATGCCCTTTGAGGCTTTTGTACATGCCTGTCATATACAATTCCTTCAGCCCTGCATCGTCAGTGATACTAGCAATGTCCTCAGATGAGGAATTAGTGATAGCAGAGGCAGGTGAAGAATTTGTAACATTTGAAGCATTTGAACATTCAGGTGAAGAGTTAGCAGATTCACGTTCAATGCACTTTAAGCATGGAGGATCAAATTCTTCCTGAGTAGCGCTGATTTGTTGAGCAAGTAATGAATCACGCTCCTTCTGAAGATCTTCATAACTCACTCTTAGCTTCTCAAGATCTTGCTTTCTTTGAAGAAATTCATAAGAAAGCTTCTCGTGATCAGATAAGAGAGTTTTATGTTGACTTTGAAGGTTGTCAAACTTAGAATGAAGTCTCTGAAGATTTTCAGTTAAGTCTTTAGTGCGGTCCATTTCATCACCCAACATATCATCACTTTTGTCTAGCATGTTTTGAAGTTTTTCAATAGCCTTTTGTTGTTTCACAGCAATCTTAGCAAGTTTGGAGTAGCTAGGCTTAAGATTTTCATCAGATTCATCCTCACTTGATTCAGAGGAGGGGTATTTAGTTACCTTAGCAGCCTTTGCCATGAAGCAATAGGTGGGAGCGTAGTCGTCATTGCCTTCATCAGCATTGTTGGTGTTGCCATTTTCTTCAGAGTTGAAGATAGACTTGCTGACAAATGCGGTAGCAAGAGCTAGACTTGCCACACCTGACTCAGACTCCTCGGATGCCTCCTCTTCCTCATGATCCTCAGATTTAGCCTCAGAATCCATTTCCTTGCCAATGAATGACCGAGCCTTCTTGGAGCTGCTCTTCTTGTGAGATGAAAACTTTGAGGATTTTGATGATGAAGACTTTGAAGATTTCTTCTTATTCTTGGCATCATCAGAACTATAATCCTTGTATTTCTTCTTCTTTAATTCCTTTTCCCACTGAGGACAATCTTGAATGTAGTGACCAGGCTTCTTGCATTTGTGGCATAGCCTTCTCTTATAGTCACTTGATGAGGAATCACTCCTCCTTGAAGATTTTCCAAAGCGACCACGTCTTGAGAATTTCTGGAACTTCTTCACGAGCGGTGCTAGCTCCAGGCTCAATTCTTCAGGATCACCAAGGCTACTACCAGAATCTTCACATTCAGATTCAGACACTGCCTTGGCCTTCAGGGCACGTGTTTTGCCATAGCTTGAACCATAGAGATCTCTCTTTTCAGCAAGCTGGAACTCATGAGTATTTAGCCTCTCAAGGATATCAGCGGGATCTAGTGACTTGTAATCAGCACGCTCTTGAATCATCAGTGCCAGAGTGTCAAATGATGAATCGAGTGATCTCAGCAATTTCTTCACCACCTCATGGTCGGTGATGTCAGTGGCACCGAGCGCTTGAAGCTCATTTGAGATATCAGTGAGGCGATCGAAGGTTTGCTGAACATTTTCATTGTCGAGTCTTTTGAAGCGGTTGAAGAGATTGCGAAGAACGTCAACACGAGTCACATTGAGTTGAGACTCCTTCGTTTACTTTGGAGGGCCTATCCCAAATAAGCTTAGCAGTTTCCAAAGCACTGACTCTACAATACTGCCTTTTACTCAGATGACCACATATGATATTCTTCGCTTGATAATCGAGTTGCTTGAATCTCTTCACATCAGCAGCATTCAGGGAAGGTGTGACTGGGGGAACACCATTTTCCACAACATACCAGAGATCGTTGTCAATTGCTTCAAGATGCATTCGCATCTTATTCTTCCAGTAGGGGTAGTCCGTGCCATCGAAGGTAGGAAACCCAGCAGAGACCTTGATCATACCTGTGGTCGACATAACTAGAACTCCAGGTGGTTAAACCAAAATCACACAGAACAAGGGAGTACCTTGCTCTGATACCAACTGAAAGTGCGTTATATCGACTAGAGGGGGGTGAATAGGCGATTTTTATGAATTCTTCACTAAGGAATTTTTCGGTGAGGAAATTCCTTAGCGAAGAACTACTTGCAGCGGAATAAGTACTCAGAAGTAAGCATGATAGAATACACACGTAGTCATCATGATTAAATGAAGACAAACACAGAGTACAGGAAGCGTAAACACAGGATAACACAAGATGAAGACAAACAGACTGAAGAAATTGAACTGAGGAAATTGAGAAAGTCTTCAGTCAAAGTCTTCAAACACAGATATGAACAATCACTCAACACAGTAATGAAGAAATGAAAGAGTTGAGGAAATAGAACCAGTAAGGTTGGTGAAGACAATGATTTGGTAGACCAGTTCCAACTGTTGTCTCAGTTGTACGTCTGGTTGGAGCAACTGAGTATTTAAACTCGAGGACACACAGTCCCGAACACCCAGTCGCTGAGCATGTAGCTTAGGACACCAAGTCCTCACCGTATTCTCCTTGAACTAAGGTCACACAGACCTCGTCCAATCACTCGTGGTAAGTCTTCAGGCGACTTCCAAACCTTCAAAGACTTCGGTCACTCAGCGATCCACAATTCCTCTTGGATGCTCTAGACCATGACGCCTAACCGTCTGGAAGAAGCACAGTCTTCAAAGGTACCAAGCGTCGGATCCACGCAAGATCAATCTCTTCAGTGATGCTCAATCACTTTGGGTTTGTAGGTGTTTGGGTTGGGGTTTTTCCTCACTCGATGATTTTCGCTCAAAGTCCTCGGAGGATGGGTTGCTCTCAAATGACAAGTGTCAGTTTCTCTCGGAGCAGCCAACTAGCTAGTGGTTGTACGAGGCGGCTATTTATAGCCTAGGGAGCAGCCCGACATGATAAGACATAAATGCCCTTCAATGATATGACCGTTATGTGGATAAGATATTTTGGGACACCTGGCGCGTAGCATAGCAACGGGCAGAAATTTGACTCTCAAATTCCTCAGGGCTATCATGTTCCTCACTGTGTAGGCAATCTGCACTGGCAAATTCCTTACTCCTCAGTCAGAACAAATTCCTCAGCGACCAGAAGAACTTCGTCTCTGTCACTGAAGAAATTGACTGAACTGTATGAGATTTCTAATGGCTTCACTCGAAGGTATTGGTAGGTGTAGGATTTTGAGTTGAGCATCACATGGAAATTTTTCCTTAGTATTTCCTCGACCCCCTTTAACAGTACGGTGTTTCCTATGACTCAAGAAGGAGAAAAACAAAACTATGAAAACGAAAGTCTTGAAGCTTCATATTCCTTGCATGAATATCAAGTCTTCACGGACACACCAATTTCTTCACTTTCAAAGTCTTCATGAAAGTCTTCAGGAATACCAAAATCTTCAGTCGAAGATATTCATTTTAGGGGTCGTCTTTCTCTGTAAATATCAAACTCCTCATAGACTTATAGACATGAGTGCACTCATAAAGACATTAGTCCCTTAACCTATAAGTCTTCAATACACCAAAATCACTAAGGGGCACTAGATGCACTTACAAGGATCGAAAGTTTGTCTAGAGGGGGGGTGATTAGACTACTTTACCAAATAAAAACTTAACCTTTTCCCAATTTTAGTTCTTTGCAGATTTTAACAACTTAGCACAAGTCAAGCAATCTTAACACAATTCAAGCAAGCATGCAAAGAGTATATGTGCAGCGGAAAGCAAAGCATGCAACTTGCAAGAATGTAAAGGGAAGGGTTTGGAGAGTGCAGATGCAATAGGAGACACAAATGTTTTTGTCGTTGTTCCGATAGGTGGTGCTATCGTACATCCACGTTGATGGAGACTTCAACCCACGAAGGGTAACGGTTGCGTGAGTCCACGGAGGGCTCCACCCACGAAGGGTCCACAAAGAAGCAACCTTTTCTATCCCACCATGGCCATTGCCCACGAAGGACTTGCCTCACTAGGGTAGATCTTCACGAAGTAGGCGATCTCCTTGCCCTTACAAACTCCTTGGTTCACTCCACAATCTTGTCGGAGGCTCCCAAGTGACACCTAATCAATCTAGGAGACACCACTCTCAAAAAGGTAATAAATGGTGTGTTGAAGATGAACTCCTTGCTCTTGTGCTTCAAATGATAGTCTCCCCAACACTCAACTCACTCTCACAGGATTGGATTTGGTGGAAAGATGATTTGAGTGGAAAGCAACTTGGGGAAGGCTAGAGATCAAGATTCATATGGTTCGATTGGAATATCTTGGTCTCAACACATGAGTAGGTGGCTCTCTCTCAGAAAATGGGTAGTGGAAGTGTAGGCACGATCTGATGGCTTCCCTCATGAATGAGGAGAGGGTGGAGGGGTATATATAGCCTCCACACAAAATCTAACCGTTACACACATTATACCAAACTCGGTGGGACCGAATCAGAAAATGATCGGACCGATTCAGTACATATGTGACCATTAGGCAATTTTGGTGGGACCGACATGTCATCTCGGTGGGACTGATATCCTTAGGGTTAGGGCATAACGTAATCTCGGTTGGACCGATTACTCAAACTCGGTTGGACTGACTTTGGTAATAAGCTAACTGAGAGTTGGTCAGGCAAACTCGGCGGGACCGAATCGCTCGTCTCGGTGGGACCGAAGCATTATGAAAAGGAAACAGGGAGTCTGTATTGCAGACTCGGTGGGACCGATCGCTCATCTTGGCTGGACCGAAACGTTACGAAGGGAAACAGAGAGTTTGCAACCCCATCTCGGTGAGACTGAGATCCCTATCGGTGAGACCGAAAAGAATAGGGTTTCTGGCAGTGGCTATGTCAAATGAACTCGGTGGTGCCGGATGGATCAAATCGGTGGGGCCGAGTTTGACTTTTGGATTGGGACATATGTGGATATGAGAAAGTGGTTGAGGGCTTTTGGAGCATATCACTAAGCATTTTGAGCAAGCAAGCCATTAAGCAACACCTCATCCCCTTTTAATAGTATTGGCTTTCCTATTGACTCAATGTGATCTTGCATCACTAAAATAAAAATGTAGAGTCTTGGACTTTAAAGCTTGAGCCAATCTTTTGTCCTTAGCATTTTGAGGGGTCCACATTCCTTATCCATGCCATGCCAATCATTGAACTTTCCTGAAACATTTATCTTGTAATGGCATTAGTTCAATGAGCTATATGTTGTTAATCATTACCAAAACCACCCAGGGATAGTTGAACTTTCAATCTCCCCCTTTTTGGTAATTGATGACAACATATAGATCAAGGCTTCAACGAATGATAATAAGATTGAAATACATTGTCGCTTTGAGAAGTGTGTGACAAACAAGAGCTCCCCCTAAATTTGTGCATTATTTAAAATTTGCTTTGGACTGCAAATGCACAATGTGTTAGGATCATGAGTCACTCTTCTATGTCACATACATCTTGGTGGAGCGCTCAAAATGATAATGATTGAAATCATGCACTCATCACCAAGCAAAGTGAATGATCATACATGGATATGAAGGATAATATCATTCAAGCACACATTAAAGTAGCATATGATCAAACACATGATCATCCAAGTATCTCACAAAAGACATAGTGTATCAAGCAAACACACAATAAAGTTCAAGCAAATAAAATGCAAAGAGAGACAAAACAACACTCTCTCTCTCTCTCTCGAAGACTATGATCTATACATATTTCTCCCCCTTCGGCAACAAGTTACCAAAAATTTAAAAATATGCATAGTGATATGCGTCTCTCAGGCTTGGTCTTCATGAGGTGGTGTAGAGATGACTCCAAGGACGGAAGCTTCTGTAGATGTAGCTAGAGCTGGTGGAGTGGCTGCTGGAACTGGTGGCGCTGAAGCTGTGGCTGCTGGTGCAGATGTAGTAGCTCTTGTATCTGGGACAGGCACTGCAGTAGACCTCTGACTTCTGGGCACTCTAGTGAAAGCATCTGTAGTAGACTTGCCCTTCTTCTCCTCCACTTCCTCCTAAAGTTGCTCAACCACTAACTGAATCTCAGTTACCTAGACACCAAGATCATAAAATTTCTGCTCAATAATCCTCTCCAAGCTCTCCTGGTTTTGAGTTAGGGCGGCCAAGCCCTTCTCAATCCTCAAGGTGGATTGGATCAGATATCCAAGCTGATCTTGCTTGCTCTTCAAGAACACCTGAGATGCCTCTTCAGCTATTGGCATCTTTGCAGCTTTCTCATCCCTTGCCTTCTCTCTCTTTTCATGTGCTTGCACTGAGGATGGATGTTCCTCATCCATGACAACAATGTTGTCCTCAAAGTCTGGCCTGAGGTGTAAATGCTCCTTATCCAACAGATATGTGCCTGTGCCCATCTTGGAGTTGATGAGCACCTGAATTTGTGGAGCATACCCACAAGACCTCTTCTGATCTGCAGCAGTCCTCTTGATTGTTTCCACAATCAGACTCATTACTTTAAACTTTTGAGGAACATCAAATATATGCAGCAAGTTGATGGAGTGTCCTATTATCATTCTGTGATCTCCAGATTTTGGCAACAGAGTGTGCCTCAGAATGGTATTGATAGTTGGCAGCCCTGACAACAAAACTTGTGAGTCTCCAGGTCTGCATCAGGAATCTCCTTGTACATGCTTGCCGTTGAGTTATGATCCTTCTTCTTCTTGGCATAGACATCCAAGTCATCTTCATGAGCTGTTGGTGCATTGATCAGTCTAGCCCATTCATCAACTGTAGACTGGTACCTTGTACCCTCTAACATCCATACAATTCTGCCATCTGGATAGAAATGAGCAGTAGAATAGAATTGCATGATCAGCTCATTATTCCACTTTGTGAGCTTCTGGCCAACAAACTTTTCAACTTCACATGCCTTGAAGCTATCATAAACACCTGGGAAGTGATCCTCATTCACTCTAATGTAGGTCCAGTCAACCCATCTCATGTCACACACTATGGGCTTCTTGTCAAGCAGGATTGTCTCATAGAAATCGTGTTGTTCCTTTGTATGGAACCTGTAATCCACAACAGTTTTCCTCCTGACAGCATATGGGTCAGCCTTCCTCCATTTTCTCAGGCATGCATCCTTCCTGATCCTCATGTCCTCTATAACAGGATGTGCATCATTATGGTCTGGGATCTTTGGCTTTAGCTTCATTAACAATTGGGCTTTGATACGTCTCCAACGTATCTATAATTTTTGATTGTTCCATGCTATTATATTACCCCTTTTGGATCTTTATGGGCTTTATTTTACACGTTTATATCATTTTTGGGACTAACCTACTAACCGGAGGCCCAGCCCATATTGCTATTTTTTTGCCTATTTCAGTATTTTGAAGAAAAGGAATATCAAATGGAGTCCAAACAGAATGAAACCTTTGGGAGCGTGATTTTTGGAACGAACATGATCCAGAGGACTTGGAGTGCAAGTCAAGAAGCTGTCGAGGAAGCCACGAGATAGGAGGTCGTGCCCCCCTGTAGGGCGCGCCCCCTATCTCGTGGGCCCCTCGAGCGGCCACCGATGTACTTCTTCCTCCTATATATGCCTATGTACCCCGAAAACATCCAGGAGCACCACGAAACACAATTTCCACCGCCGTAACCTTCTATATCTGCGAGATCTCATCTTGGAGCCTTCGCCGGCACTCTGCCGGAGGGGGAATCGACCATGGAGGGCTTCTACAATCAACATCTTTGCCCCTCCGATGAGTTGTGAGTAGTTTACCACAGACCTACGGGTCCATAGTTATTAGCTAGATGGCTTCTTCTCTCTTTTTGTATCTCAATACAATATTCTCCCCCTCTATTGTGGAGATCTATTCGATGTAAACTCTCTTTTTGCGGTGTGTTTGTCGAGATCCGATGAATTGTGGGTTTATGATCAAGTTTATCTATGAATAATATTTGAATCTTCTCTGAATTCTTTTATGTATGATTGAGTTATCTTTGCAAGTCTCTTCGAATTATCAGTTTGGTTTGGCCTACTAGATTGATCTTTCTTGCCATGGGAGAAGTGCTTAGCTTTGGGTTCAATCTTGCGGTGACCTTACCCAGTGACAGAAAGGGTTGCAAGGCACGTATTGTATTGTTGCCATCGAGGATAACAAGATGGGGTTTATATCATATTGCATGAGTTTATCCCTCTACATCATGTCATCTTGCTTAATGCGTTACTCTGTTCTTATGAACTTAATATTCTAGATGCAGGCAGGAGTCGGTCGATGTGTGGAGTAATAGTAGTAGATGCAGCCAGGAGTCGGTCTACTTGTTATGGACATGATGCCTATATACATGATCATGCCTAGATAATCTCATAACTATGCACTTTTCTATCAATTGCTCGACAGTAATTTGTTCGCCACCGTAATACTTATGCTATATTGAGAGAAGCCTCTAGTGAAACCTATGGCCCCCGGGTCTATCTCTTATCATATTTGCTTTCAATCTACTTTTATTTGCATCTTTACTTTTTGCATCTATATTACAAAATACCAAAAATATATATATCTTATCATACTATCTTTATTAGATCTCACTTTCGCAAGTGGCCGTGAAGGGATTGACAACCCCTTTATTGCGTTGGTTGCGAGTTCTCAGTTTGTTTGTGTAGGTGCGTGGGACTTTTGAGGAGCCTCCTACTGGATTGATACCTTGGTTCTCAAAACTGAGGGAAATACTTATGCTACACTTGCTGCATCACCCTCTCCTCTTCGAGGAAAACCAACGCAAGCTCAAGACGTAGCAAGAAGGATTTCTGGCGCCGTTGCCGGGGAGGTCTTCGCTCAAGTCAAGATGTACCAAGTACCCATCACAAACCCATCTCCCTTGCATTTACATTATTTGCCATTTGCCTCTCGTTTTCCTCTCCCCCACTTCACCCTTGCCGTTTTATTCGCCCTCTCTTTCCCAATCTCCTCCTCTCTTTTTCCCTTGCCGTCTTTTTGCTTGCTTGTGTCTTGGATTACTTGTTGCCATGGCGCAAGATAATACCAAATTGTGTGATTTCTCGAATACCAATATTAATGATTTCCTTAGTACTCCAATTGCTCCTCTTAATGATGTTGAGTCTTGTGAAATCAATACCGCTTTGCCGAATCTTGTTATGAAATATCAATTCGCTGGCCTTCCTAGTGAAGATGCCGCTACTCATCTAAACAATTTTGTTGATTTGTGTGATATGCAAAAGAAGAAAGATACGGATAACAATATTGTCAAATTGAAGTTATTTCTGTTTTCACTTAGAGATCGTGCTAAAGTTTGGCTTTCGTCTTTGCCTAAAAATAGTATTGATTCTTGGAACAAGTGCGAAGATGCTTTTATCTCTAAGTATTTTCCTCCCGCTAAGATCATTACTCTTAGGAACGACATTAAGAATTTTAAACAACTTGATCATGAGCATGTTGCCCAATCTTGGGAAAGAATGAAATTGATGCTTCGCAATTGCCCTACTCATGGTTTGAATTTATGGATGATCATACAAAATTTTTATGCTGGTTTGAACTTTGCTTCTAGAAATCTCTTAGATTCGACCGCGGGAGGCACGTTTATGGAAATCACGTTAGGAGATGCTACAAAATTACTTGATAATATTATGGCTAATTATTCTCAATGGCACACCGAAAGATCTTCTAGTAAAAAAGTGCATGCTATAGAAGAAATCAATGTTTTGAGTGTCAAGATGGATGAACTTATGAAGATGTTTGCTACTAAAAATACTCGTTTTGATCCCAATGATATGCCTTTGTCTTCCTTGATTGAGAATAATAATGAATCTATGGATGCGAATTTTGTTGGTTGGAATAGTTTTGGAAACAATGCTTATAGAGGAAACTTTAATGCTAGACCATTCCCTAGTAATCCCTCTAATAATTATGGAAATTTCTACAATAATTCTTATGGTAATTTTAATAAGATGCCCTCTGATTTTGAGAATAGTGTGAAAGAATTTATGATCTCTCAAAAGAATTTTAATGCTTTGCTTTAAGAAAAATTGCTCAAAGTTGATGATTTGGCTAGGAACGTTGATAGACTTTCGCTTGATGTTAATTCTCTTAAACTTGGGTCTTCTTCTCCTAAGCATGATATCAATGATTCTCTCAAAGTAATGAGAATTTCCATTGATGAGTGCAAGGAAAGAACCACTAGATTGCGTGCTAAAAAAGAAAGCTTTATAAAAGTGTGTTCTTCTAGTCTCCATGAAAATAATGATGAGGATCTTAAAGTTATTGATGCGTCTCCGATTAGATCTATGTTTTGCAATATGAATTTTGATGATTATGGGACTGATGATGAATCTCCTCGAAGGCGTCCCAAGAATTCGGAGTCTTTAGATCTTAATGCTAAATTTGGTAAAAGTGAGATTGGAGAATCCTCCACTTCTAATAAGATTGAACCTTCTATCTCGGATTTCAAGGAATTTGATTATGATAATTGTTCTTTAAAAGGGTGTATTTACTTGTTGCAATCCGTTGTTAGTTCTCCTCATGCTTATAGCAAAAATTAAGCTTTTACCAAACATATCGTTGATGCCTTGATGCAAGCTTATGATGAAAAACTTAATTTGGAAGTTTCTATACCTAGAAAACTTAACGATGAGTGGGAACCTACTATAAAGATTAGAATTAAAGATTATGAGTGTTTTGCTTTGTGTGATTTGGGTGCTAGTGTTTCCACGATTCTGAAAACTTTATGTGATATTTTAGGTTTCCATGATCTTGATGATTGCTCTTTAAATTTGCACCTTGCGGATTCCACCATTAAAAAGCCTACAGGAAGAATCAATGATGTAAATATTGTTGCAAATAGAAATTTGGTGCCCATATATTTTATCATTCTTGATATAGATTGCAATCTTCCTTGCCCTATTATTCTTGGTAGACCTTTCCTTAGAACGATTGGTGCGATTATTGACATGAAGGAAGGGAATATTAGATTCCAATTTCCCTTGAAGAAAGGCATGGAGCACTTTACAAGAAATAAAGTCAAATTACCTTATGAATCTATCATGCGTGCTACTTATGAATTTAGTGCCAAAGACGGCACTCGTTAGATCTATCTTCGCTTTTATGCCTAGCTAGGGGCGTTAAACGATAGCGCTAGTTGGGAGGAAACCCAATTTTTCTTTATGTTTTTTGTTTTTGCTCCTGTTTAGTAATAAATCTTGCATCTACCTTCTGTTTAGATGTTTTTTTATCTTTTAGTTAGTGTTTGTGCCAAGTAGAACCTATATGATAACCTACGATGATAGTTGATTTCATTCTGCAGAAAAACAGAAACTTTGCGCACACGAATATAATTTGTTAAATCACAGGAACGTGATTTTGCGTTGCTTATTTTTGATTATGTTCAATAAACAAATTGTCCAGGAGTTCCTATTTTGGTAGGATTTTTAGAGTTCCAGAAGTTTCCGTTAGTTACATATTGCTATAGACTGTTCTGTTTTTGACAGATTCTGTTTTTCGTGTGTTGTTTGCTTATTTCAATGCATCTATGGCTAGTAAATTAGTTTATAAACCATAAGAGAGTTGGAATACAGTAGGTTTAACACCATAATAAATAAAGAATGAGTTCATTGCAGTACCTTATGTGGTGGTTTTGTTTTCTTTCACTAACGGAGCTTATAAGATTTCCTGTTGAGTTTTGTGTTGTGAAGTTTTCAAGTTTTAGGTAAAGCTTTTATGGACTATGGAATAAAGGGTGGCAAGAGCCTAAGCTTGGGGATGCCCATGGCAACCCAAGATATTCAAGAATATCCAAAAGCCTAAGCTTGGGGATGCCCCGGGAAGGCATCCCCTCTTTCGTCTTCGTTCATTGGTAACTTTACTTGGAGCTATATTTTTAATCGCCACATGATATGTGTTTTGCTTGGAGCGTCGTGTATTATATTAGTCTTTGACTTTTTGTTTACCACAATCATCCTTGCTGTACACACCTTTTGGGAGAAGCCTATTTGATTATAATTTGCTAGAATATTGTATGTGCTTCACTTATATCTTTTGAGCTTGATAGTTTTTGCTCTAGTGCTTCACTTATATCTTTTAGAGCACGGTGGTGTCTTAATTTTGAAGAAATTGCTAGTCTCTCATGCTTCACTTATATTATTTTGATAGTCTTTTAGAACAGCATGGTATTTGCTATTATTATAAAGTTGGTCCTAGAATGATGGGCATCCAAGTTGGGTATAATAAAAACTATCATAGGAAGTGAATTGGATGCTATGATCAATTTGATACTTGATAATTGTTTTGAGATATGGAGGTAGTGATATTAAAGTCATGCTAGTTGGGTGATTATGAATTTAAAGAATGCTTGTGTTGGAGTTAGGAAGTCTCGTAGCATGCACGTATGGTTAAAGTTGTGTAACAAATTTGAAACATGAAGTGTACCTGGCTTGTGCATCCTTATGAGTGGCGGTCGGGGACGAGCGATGGTCTTTTCCTACCAATCTATCCCCCTAGGAGCATGCGCGTAGTACTTGGTTTTTGATGACTTCTAAATTTTTGCAATAAGTATATGAGTCCTTTTGACTAATGTTGAGTCCATGGATTATACGCACTTTTACCTTTCCACCTTTGCTAGCCTCTTCGGTACCGTGCATTGCCCTTTCTCACCTTGAGAGTTGGTGCAAACTTCGCCGGTAAATCCAAACCCCATGATACGATACGCTCTATCACACGTAAACCTCCCTATATCTTCCTCAAAACAGCCACCATACCTACCTATTATGGCATTTCCATAGCCATTCCGAGATATATTGCCATGCAACTTTCCACTGTTCCATTCATCATCATGACATACTTTACTTTTGTCATATTGACATTGCATGATCATGTAGTTGACATCGTATTTGTGGCAAAGCCACTAAGCATTATTTTTCATACATGTCACTCTTGATTCATTGCACCATCCCGGTACACCGCCGGAGGCATTCATATAGAGTCATATCTTGTTCTAGTTTCGAGTTGTAATCCTTATGTTTTAATCAATAGAGGTGTGATAATCATCATTATTAGAGCATTGCCCAAAGAAAAAAAAGAAGAAAGGTCGAAAAAGAAAAAGAAAAGGGCCCAAAAGAAAAAAAGAAAATAAAAAGAAAATAAAAGAAAATAAATAAAAAGGGCAATGTTACTATCTCTTTTTCCACACTTGTGCTTCAAAGTAGCACCTTGTTCTTCATGTAGTGAGTCTCATATATTGTGCTTCAAAGTAGCACCATGTTTTTCATATATCGAGTCTCATAAGTTGTCTTTTTCATACTAGTGGGAATTTTTCATTATAGAACTTGGCTTGTATATTCCTACGATGGGCTTCCTCAAATGCCCTAGGTCTTCATGAGCAAGCAAGTTGGATGCACACCCACTAGTTTCTTTTTGTTGATCATTCATTTATAGCTCTAGTGCATCCGTTGCATGGCAATCCCTACTCCTCATGTTGACATCAATTGATGGGCATCTCCATAGCCCGTTGATTATCCTCATCAATGTGAGACTTTCTCCTTTTTTGTCTTCTCCACACAATCCCCCATCATCATATTCTATTCCACCCATAGTGCTATATCCATGGCTCACGCTCATGTATTGCGTGAAGGTTGAAAAAGTTTGAGATTATTTAAGTATGAAACAATTGCTTGGCTTGTCATCGGGGGTATAGATGTTGGGAACATCATTGTGTGACAAAAATGAAGCATAGCCTAACTATATGATTTTGTAGGGATGAACTTTCTTTTGCCATGTTATTTTGAGAAGACATGATTACTTCGATTAGTATGCTTGAAGTGTTACTATTTCTTTTATCAATATGAACTTTTATTTTGAATCATTTGGATCTGAACATTCATGCCACAATAAAGAAAATTACATTATGAATAATTGTAGGTAGCATTCCACATCAAAAATTCTCTTTTTATCATTTACCTACTCGAGGACGAGCAGGAATTAAGCTTGGGGATGCTTGATATGTCTCCAACGTATCTATAATTTTTGATTGTTCCATGCTATTATATTACCCCTTTTGGATGTTTATGGGCTTTATTTTACACATTTATATCATTTTTGGGACTAACCTACTAACCGGAGGCCTAGCCCATATTGATGTTTTTTTTGCCTATTTCAGTATTTCGAAGAAAAGGAATATCAAACGGAGTCCAAACGGAATGAAACCTTCGGGAGCGTGATTTTTGGAACGAACATGATCCAGAGGACTTGGAGTGCAAGTCAAGAAGCTGCCGAGGAAGCCACGAGATAGGAGGCCGCGCCCCCCTGTAGGGCGCGCCCCCTGTCTCGTGGGCCCCTCGGGCGGCCACCGACCTACTTCTTCCTCCTATATATACCTATGTACCCCGAAAACATCCAGGAGCACCACGAAACACAATTTCCACTGCCGTAACCTTCTATATCCGTGAGATCTCATCTTGGAGCCTTCGCCGGCACTCTGCCGGAGGGGGAATTGACCACGGAGGGCTTCTACATCAACATCTTTGCCCCTCCGATGAGTTGTGAGTAGTTTACCACAGACCTACGGGTCCATAGTTATTAGCTAGATGCTTCTTCTCTCTTTTTGGATCTCAATACAATGTTCTCCCCCTCTCTTGTGGAGATCTATTCGATGTAAACTCTCTTTTTGTGGTGTGTTTGTCGAGATCCGATGAATTGTGGGTTTATGATCAAGTTTATCTATGAATAATATTTGAATCTTCTCTGATTTATGTATGATTGAGTTATCTTTGCAAGTCTCTTCGAATTATTAGTTTGGTTTGGCCTACTAGATTGATCTTTCTTGCCATGGGAGAAGTGCTTAGCTTTGGGTTCAATCTTGCGGTGACCTTACCCAGTGACAGAAAGGGTTGCAAGGCACGTATTGTATTGTTGCCATCGAGGATAACAAGATGGGGTTTATATCATATTGCATGAGTTTATCCCTCTACATCATGTCATCTTGCTTAATGCGTTACTCTGTTCTTATGAACTTAATACTCTAGATGCAGGCAGGAGTCGGTCGATGTGTGGAGTAATAGTAGTAGATGCAGGCAGGAGTCGGTCTACTTGTTATGGACGTGATGCCTATATACATGATCATGCCTACATAATCTCATAACTATGCGCTTTTCTATCAATTGC
This sequence comes from Triticum dicoccoides, assembly GCF_002162155.2. Taxonomy (NCBI): domain Eukaryota; kingdom Viridiplantae; phylum Streptophyta; class Magnoliopsida; order Poales; family Poaceae; genus Triticum; species Triticum dicoccoides. The sequence continues at coordinate 256,046,674 of NC_041385.1, forward strand.
TCAACAGTAATTTGTTCACCCACCGTAATACTTATGCTATCTTGAGAGAAGCCTCTAGTGAAACCTATGGCCCCCGGGTCTATCTCTTATCATATTTGCTTTCAATCTACTTTTATTTGCATCTTTACTTTTTTGCATCTATATTACAAAATACCAAAAATATATTTATCTCATCATACTATCTTTATTAGATCTCACTTTCGCAAGTGGCCGTGAAGGGATTGACAACCCCTTTATTGCCTTGGTTGCGAGTTCTCAGTTTGTTTGTGTAGGTGCGTGGGACTTTTGAGGAGCCTCCTACCGGATTGATACCTTGGTTCTCAAAACTGAGGGAAATACTTACGCTACACTTGCTGCATCACCCTCTCCTCTTCGAGGAAAACCAACGTAAGCTCAAGACGTAGCAGGCTTCAGCTTCCTCTTCTTCAGCTTCAGGCACTGGGGCCTTGTTCTTCTCCTCAACAGGTATGTTCCTGGTACTCCTCTTGGGTGCAGTCTTGGAGCTGGAGCAGCAGCTTTGGGAGCAGATTTGGGCTTAGCAGCAGCCCCTGACTTAATAGCATCTCCCATGAGCTTTCGTGCCTTAGGTGCTGGGGCAGCATCCTCTTGCTCTTCATCATCAGATCTCACCACTGAAGATTTTCTATGAACTTTGGTTGTTGTTGTTCTTGCCCTCTTCTTCTTCTTGTCCTCACCAGCTGCCTCTTCTTCAGATTCAATGGTGAACTTCATAGTTTCACCTGTGGCAACTTTCCTTGGCTTGGATGTAGGCACTCTCCTAGCTGGTGCCTTTCTATTCATACCTGGCCTAGTTGATGCAGCAGTGCCAAACTCTTTCTTCACCACCTTCTTCTTGGAAGTGGCCTCATCCTCAGCTGCAACATAGTCTTCATCCTCTGAATCAGAAGTTCTCTTCTTCCTTGTTCTAGTAGCTTCCTTGGGCAAGTTACTAGGTGTGCTCCTGCTGCCCTCATCATAGCTGCTGGAGGGACTAGTGCCCTCACTCAGCTGCTCTTGCTGTTCAGACCTGTTCTGGCTATCACTCTGTCAGACATCTTGCAGGCAAACTGTCAGCAGACCATGTGAATAGGTTGTAGATGAGGTAGAGTATATGAGCATCACAAAGCATAGAGGTTTTGCAAAACAAATTGAGTCAAAAAGCTTAGTTTTAGTTCTCTACAGAAGTGATCTCGGAGCTACCGAATTGACAAACTCGGTGATACCGAAGCAACACTTGGAACCTAAACTAGTGAACTCGGTTGGACCGAGTCACAGTTTGGTGGCACCGAGATTGCTAGGGTTTCACAGAATCCTGAACTCGGTCACACCGATTTGCAATTTTCGGTTGGACCGAAAAGTGCATGTGCAATGGCATAAACCGAATCGGTTAGACCGATTTCTACATTTCGGTCGGTCCGAGATGAATTCTGCGGAGAGCTAACCCTAAAATTTTCAAATCAATCTATACCTAAGGAAGATTTAGATGGATAGATTAATCTCATTCGTGGCAAGAAACATGGCATTGTCCTTGTGCTAGGAATCAGAGTGAAAATGACAGCACAAGGGGTCGAACACGTACCCTAGAACGGCGAGTGTTCGCTATGGCAGCGACGGCGGAGCAGAATCCGTCGACGGTGGCAGAATCCAACGGCGGGAGGTCGTTGGCAGCAAGGAGACGATCCAGAGACCCGAGGAGGCAGAGCAGGACACGCGTGGGCTGAGAGGATTTGAAGTAATTTCTAAAATCTCACCTGTGGGTATGTATATCCCGACCCTGTCGGTGTGACCGAGTGGAACAACTCGGTGGCACCGAGATTGTAGAATTGTAAGCGGTTGCTGCAACTCGGTGTAACCGAAGTGTTCAAATCGGTTGCACCGAGATGAAAACCTAGATCAACTTCGTGAACTCAGTTTGACCGAAATGGATTTCTCGGTCAGACCGAAATGCACAAAGAGGTTTTGGAAGTTTAAGTCTATGACAAATCAGGGACTCCGAGTGCTCCTCACACAGAGTGATTCGAATCTGACTTGATCAAACTTTGTGATGTAGCATGAATAGAGTTTGAGACAAGAAAGCATATATAGCTAGAGAAGGTTCTAAGGCATTCTTGTTTATCCACTTGGCAAAAGAAAAAGAGCCAAACAAACAAAGCAACAAGTGGATTTCCTTGAATGAGTAAAATATGCAACCAACATGCTCACACAATCAGATGGCAAAAGAAATATGTGACAAGGCATGCACAACCAATTCTAGCATCTATCAAACAATTGGCGATGACTAGGTCATCTATATATGAGTATATTGACTTAGGAGTCAAATGAGAACATTTGATCATAGGTCATACTCATCATTTAAGCACAAGTGGGGTTACCACTTTTACATAAAGCATTGTTGTGTTCACACCATTTGAGTTGCTTTAGCTCAATTCTTTAGAGTAAAGCTCCCCCTAGACGTGAGATCCCCCCTAAGAGGGATGAACTAACCTTGGGTTTTGTCGATGATGACTTCATGTAGGTATTGAATATGTGGATGCTCAATGTTGTTCTAGATCATTTGGAGCAATCCATTTGAGTGAGTTGCACTTTCAATACCTACACGGGTTAGTCCCACAAGGAACAAACAAGGATATCCATAGACATAGAGTGATGCACACACAAGATGATGTCCATGAAAGCATTAGGTTACCTTGTCCCTTGTCTTACCAACAAGAGGGTTTGTGACTCCTTGAACTAGTGTAAAATGTGGAAGTTGATTGCACTTGTCCTTGCCAAAATGATGTGAGTGAAGAATATTGGCGGAGTCACCCTCAAGAACTCTCTAGTCCTTCTTCTTTGGGATCCACATCATCTTGATGGGAATCCTTGGGGTTGTAGTGGAACTTGATGAAGTAGAACTTGATGTAGTCTTGGGAACCCACTTGACCAAGGCCTTAGGAGCTTCTTCAAATGCATCAATCTCCTCTTGAAGCTTGTCCTTGCCTTTTTGCTTGTGGTCTTGTGGTGGAAGATCATCTTGAGCTTGTGTCCGTTGGAAAGAAGTAGGATCATACTTCTCTTGTTGGGGAACAAACTTCGTCTTGGGGTATTGATCTTCTTCCCACTCAACTCCATTGGCATTGAACTTCTGTTCAAAACCAACACCTTGATTCTTCTGGTGCGTTCCTTGCTTGCGTACAATTTCCTCAAAATGCTTACTTCCGGCAAGGCTCTTGTAGACACCCTTCTCTATAATTCCCTTCAATAAGCTATTTTCTTGCTCAAGTGTAACTTGGCTAAGAGAATCATTAGTGGAATCAAGAGAACTACTAGAAGCAACAACATTGGATTTAGCATGATTATTGTTACTACTAGAGGAAGAATCTTTCTTACTCTTGTTACTAGACTTGACTTGTGGCATGTAAGTAGATAAGAGTAAACGCTTGGCAATGTAAGAAGAACTTTTCTTGAGAAGATCATCATTGATTGCCTTTAAAAACTCATGATCTTGCTCAAGGTTGAGCTTTTCAAAGCGTAACTTCTCATGAGTCTTTAAAAGTTCTCAATGATCTTCCAAGGTAGTTTCATGAGCTAACTTAAGAGTGTTTAGTTCTTTAGTTAGGCGCTCAATCTTCTCCTTATCATTGTCATTCGTTTTATCTTGATTAGCATGATTAATTGACGTTTCATCATAGTATTCATCACTAGAGTTGTCAACAAGTAAATCATCATCACCTAACAAGTCATCTTCATCACTATTGAAATCAACATACTCGGGGAGTGATACCTTTGGGCTTTTAGCCATGAAGCATCTTCCAATTCCTTCATTTGGAGAGTCAAATATGTCGTAGGAGTTGGTTGACACAAGTGCTAGACCGGCAGAACCTTCATCTTGGGTATATTCGGAGTCGGAGTGATAGCTTCTCTCGGAGTGATGGTCGGAATCGGAGCCGGATACCCATTCACCAACATGAGCTTGATGTCTTTGCTTTGTGTAGCTCTTTGATGATTTGTCCTTCCTTTTCGAATCCTTGCTTCTCTGGGAGGTTCTTCATTCATAATGGTCATCTCTACTTCTCCTCTCTCTTGGTGGTGATTCTTCTCTTCTACTTCTTCTTTTGGGTGAATCTTCTCTCCTTTTGTAAGGAGCCATACACTCCTCGGAATAGTGTCCGAGTCTTCCACAATTGTAGCAATTATGTTCACGACTCAAAGATCTTTTGTCATTGTAGGACCTTGACTTGGAACTTCTTTCCTTGCTTCTACTCTTGTAGAACTTGTTGAAGCTTTTCACCATTAAGCTCAATTCTTCATTGAAGGTTTGTTTCTCACTTGATGATGTAGGAGCATCACATTAGGCTTTGTAAGCACCACTTGACTTGTTGTGAAGCTCTTCCTTATCCTTGAGTGACATCTCATGAGCAAAAATTCTTCCAATGACTTCCGTTGGCTTGAGATCTTTGTAATTGGGCATCATTTGGATCAATGTGCACACGGTATCATATTTTCCATCCAAGGCTCTTAGGATCTTCTTGATGATGAATTTATCGTTCATCTCTTCACTTCCTAAGCCGGCAATCTCATTTGTGATGAGAGCAATCCTAGAGTACATTTCAGCGACACCTTCACCATCCTTCATTTTGAACTTGTCAAGTTGACTTTGAAGCACATCCAATTTGGATTCCTTGACGAAGTCGGTACCTTCGTGCATATCAATCAAAGTATCCCAAATTTCCTTTGCACTCTCAAGGCAGCTGATTTTGTTAAATTCTTCGGGGCACAATCCGTTGAAGAGGACATCACAAGCTTGAGCGTTGCATTGCAACATCTTCAACTCTTTCGCGGTAGCTTCACGGTTTGGTTCTCTCCCATCGAAGAATTCACCTTGCAAGCCAATACACACAATAGCCCAAACGGCGGGGTTATGTCCAAGAATATGCATTTTCATCTTATGCTTCCAACTAGCAAAATTAGTACCATCAAAGTAAGGACCTCTACGGTGGTAATTTCCCTTGCTAGACGCCATACTCTCCTAGGTTGTGAAACCAAGGCTATGATCACCAAAAGCTATGGAAATCAAGGCAAATGGAGACCAAAGCTCTCATACCAATTGTAGGATCGAAAGTATGTCTAGAGGGGGGTGATTAGACTACTTTACCAAATAAAAACTTAACCTTTTCCCAATTTTAGTTCTTGGTAGATTTTAACAACTTAGCACAAGTCAAGCAATCTTAACACAATTCAAGCAAGCATGCAAAGAGTATATGAGTAGCGGAAAGTAAAGCATGCAACTTGCAAGAATGTAAAGGGAAGGGTTTGGAGAGTGCAAACGCAATAGGAGACACAAATGTTTTTGTCGTGGTTCCGATAGGTGCTGCTATCGTACATCCACGTTGATGGAGACATCAACCCACGAAGGGTAACGGTTGCGCGAGTCCACGGAGGGATCCACCCACGAAGGGTCCACAAAGAAGCAACCATGTCTATCCCACCATGGCCATCGCCCATGAAGGACTTGCCTCACTAGGGTAGATCTTCACGAAGTAGGCGATCTCCTTGCCCTTACAAACTCCTTGGTTCACTCCACAATCTTGTCGGAGGCTCCCAAGTGACACTTAACCAATCTTGGAGACACCACTCTCCAAAAGGTAATAGATGGTGTGTTGATGATGAACTCCTTGCTCTTGTGCTTCATGTAGCGACCCGACCCGGATGGATCAAGTCTCTGTGCTTAAGTGTCATCCCTGGATCGGTATGCTGACACACACAGCACTCGAGGATTTATAACAGAGGTAAATCACATGTATAAAATAACATAAAAACTATTACCTCAATCCAAAATAGCGGAAGTAACAAGGTTGTGGATTCCCATCAACAACAACGGCAAAGTTGAGTGTAGAAATCGTAACCCTAACGTATCACTTTCTCGTCGTAAGATCCTGCAACATGAGACGTTGCAGCCACAAAGGGTCAGTACATTGAATGTACCGGCAAATTCACACCATAGAGCAATGATGAATAAAGTCTATCACTACATGCATATTTTGTTGGTGGAGGCTCTATGGTTATAATGTCTTTGCGAAAAGCCAAATTTTCCCTACTGCAAAGGAATAAATTTTATTTAACTATCATGGTGGTTGTTAAACATTGAGAATGGTTGACAGCATTCTCAATCCCAATTAAGTAACATCATCATTAAAACCCAACAAGATTAATTAAATTAACATGATGAGATTCACAGGAAAATCCAAGTACTAGATACTCAAAACGTCCATAACCGGGGACACGGCTAACCATGATTAGTTTGTACACTCTGCAAAGGTTTGCGCACTTTTCCCACAAGACTCGATCTCCTCCATTGGGATTCTCGCACTACATGGTGTTTGAGAAACGGATGACCGAGACATAGTCTTTCAGAAGCACTAGCACCTTACGATCGGGTAGACAGTTACACCTACTTTCCCCTACATCTGCTAGTCTACCACTGTAAGAGTTTGCACGACTTAATCAACTATGCTAGAGCCCATAGTAGCTTGTGGCTGCACATGAAAGTTTCTAGCATGAATAATCTTATGATCCCTTTGAGCCTAGGTGGCGCTCCATAAAGAAAAACAGGCAATCGCTGGAATACCCAGGTGCCTCGGTCCACCCAGATGTGTATTAAAGTTGCCACCTTAAATAAACCTTTAAATAACAATATCACATCTGTCATGGATACACTCACCTAATCCACGTCTACAAGAATAGCATGGCGATAAGCAAACATAGAAGTAACTCCCAAGGGTTTTATAATAAAACAGGTAATAGGTACTACCTCATCTACTTCCCAAAACCCACATATTAAATCAGATCCTAATCATGCAATTGTTTGAGGGTTGAAACTAATGCATAAAAACTGGGTATGAAAGGGATATGATCAAAGTGTGAACTTGCCTTGTACTGTTGATGAAGATGATTCGCACTCATAACCTCTGATAGATCTACTCGTCACTCTCCGGTCAATCTATGGTAAGCAAGAAATTTCATACATAAGCAATCACTCAAAAAGAATAGAAGAAAAGAACTCGGAAAACTTCAAAAATAGGCAATTAACTCTTGCAACAGAAAACAATTTCTAACAGTACCAAAATTAGGTGTATTTTGCCTTATCAAAAAGTTTAGGTCAAGAGCTTTAATTTGCAAAAAGAATCAACTCAAACGGAGTTATAAAACTCAAGTTACGATCAAAACAAGTTTGAATACAAATCTGTTTGAAATCAAATTTTAAAACTTCCAAAAACAAGTTTAAGTTGCTTTACTTGAAACAGGGGATCAAAATGAAGAAGTGGGCGTTGGATTTCGATAAACGGTTGAAAAGTATTGATCGTTTGAAGTCCAGGGGCTAAACTGTAAAAGGAATATGACAAATAGGTCCCTGGGCAGAAAAAAATAAAAGAAAAAGAAAAAACTACTAAGCGAACGCTCACTTTCTAACTCTAACCAGCGAACTTTCTCTAAATAACTGGACTAAAACAGACAACCGAGTTTAAAAAAATAAAACCCAAACCCTAAAAAGAAAAACCGGCGAATCGGGCGGTTTATTACCGGACCGGGAAAACCGGCGGGTCGGGCGGCGGATCTGGTGGCTCCGGCGAGGCGGCGGACTCCGGCGAGACGGGGCGGCGGCTCCGGTGGTCGTCGAGGCCAGCGAAGTGGTCGGGGAGGGGCGGCGCTGAGCGGTGGGTGCGGTGGTGGCGTCGGGGCGGTCGACAGCGTCGCGGTTGGCGGCAGCGGCACTCGACGTCGGAGGCGGCAATGAAGTGCGGCGGCCACGGTTGGGCGAGTGCGGCGCTGGGCGGCGAGATGCGGGAGAGGGAGAGAGAGAGATCCAGAGGCGGCGCTTATATAGGAGGGGCGGGGCTGCGCCGACTTGGGGAAGGGGTGGCCGGAGGCGGGCGGCGCTCGGACTCCGGCGAGTCCGGGTCACGCACGGGAGGAGGAGGCGGCGGCGCTGACGGGCTGGCTGGGCCTTCGGCCCAGTTCGGTCCGGAGAGGAAGTTTTTTTTTTGAAACATTTTTCCAGACAAGGAAAAATAAATAAAACAAAATAAACAAAAATATAATATAGGCATATAATATACACAAAATTTCAGAAAAAGATTTCCTACATCGTGAACATTTTTGTAATATCAAATAAAATCCACAGAAATTCAAATAAAGCAAAGAGTGCTTCTGCTCTAGTAAAATCCAGTAAAAATCATTTTAAAAATACCAAAATTAATTCAAATTTATTTCTCTCCAATTTTCTCATGTAGGGAATGATGTTACCCTATTTTCCATATAGTTTATTTTTGGAGAAAAATAATTTGAATAAAACTCAAATAACTCCAAATTGAAAATAAATTCAAAAGAACTTTGAGTTTAATGTTTTTGAAACTCCCAACTCATATTTCATATGTTGTGAAGAAGTCATTTTATCTTCACTCGTGAATATCATTGAGTTGCATAAAGTTCCTGGGTTGGAAATATTTTCCAAATGCAATTCAAATATTTTCAACACCCCTTGTCATTTAAATAAATGGAAGAAGTCATGTCATCTTCTCTCGAGGGTTTTGTGGTGAAAAGAATTTGAATTCACGGAGATCACGAATGCAAAATGAAAGTTTGGGAAAGTCCTTTTGTTCCCTCTCATTTAACTTCCAAAAGTTTTGAATTTCACTCAATTTCACACAATCAATCAAACAATCAATCATAACTATCTATTTGTATAACATTCCAAAATTTAGAATTTTGGGATGTTAAAAACCTACCACCCTTAAAATGAATCTCGTCCTTGAGATTCAGAGAGGCTAGAAAGAAATAGGTTAGGTTCGGGGTCTCCTCAAAATCCATTGATCATCACGCGAGGTCTAGGGTGCTACCACCCTTAAAAGCATGGTTACGGTCCCATCAATACTCATATACTCCATCCTTATTCTTGACGGGGCCGGTCTTCTCAAATTCTCGGGAAAATTCCTTCTCTGGGCTCTTCCGGTAGTGGCATAACCTTTTCCTCAATACTTCTGTCCTTTCATCTTGGTAAGGTTCCTCTGTGACTGGGTCTTCTTATCAGATGGGTCTGGCGCCAATACTAAACAACTATCGATATCTCATGGTGGTCAACAATTTATGGTTTCTCCTACAGGAAATTGGGTCTGGATTGCCTCACCGTATGTCCTACGATTCGCAGCAGCTACCTTGTACAAGGGAAAAATACTTATACCATTCTAAGGTTCAAACAAGGTTTTGATCGTTGTCTCTCTAATATAGGTAAGTCACTCAGATTTACCATCCCACATAGCAAGGCGAATAATAAGAGTAAGTCGGTATGGTGATCAATCCATCCCGCGCCCAAATCATTACCTTGTATACGGTTTAGCGAATCTCGCATTCTAACACTCGGTCATCCTCACAAGCATTGTAGAATTTCTCTTGTCGATGAACCAAGTTCGGATAAATCCATTGATTCTGCAAGCCAAACAAACATCTATCGGTCCTTCACAACTCTCAGGTTTTGCGTTACTCCTGTAAAATCGTCTGTGGGTAAGGTCGTAATCACTTCCCGGGTTTTTCCTTCAGCAAGAGTGTGCTTGCTTCTTGGCAGGTCCTGGGGCCTGTGGGTTATGGCCCATCTCATCACTTGTAAACCTTGAACTCATTCTCTGGGCAACTGATCGTTATTCCAACATTCAACTTCCATCTTCCTAGCATACTTAAAATCCATCCAATTGTAATGTCTTTCTTCCTTCTATTTCTACCAAACTAAGATGTGATTACTCAGACTCATCATGGAATTTCCATTGATCCATATTTCCAACATCATACCTCCTTTATATCCAATAGTAATTCATCTCTTCATCCTCGTGGGATATCCCACATACCGAGATAAAAACTTATACTTATGAAGTCCATACTCCACTTCGTGGAACATCATTATCCTTTCCAGGGTCAAGCGTCCTTACAGGGGAATATTGGCCATCTCTGCATGGCATTTCTTCAACTAGGAAACATGAAACACATCATGAACTCCTGACAGTTCTTCGGGTGACTCCAACTTGTTGGCCACTTCTCCCATACGCTCCAAACTCGGTATGGTCCTACAAATCTCGGGGCTAACTTTCCCTTAACTCCAGATTGTTTAACTCCTCGCAGAGGGGACACACGAAGACATGCTCTATCTCCAATTTCATAGACTACCTCCTTGCGTTTTTGAGTCTGCATAACTCTTCTGCCAGGAGTGAGCTACCTTCAGTCTATCTCGAAGCAACTTAGCATTCTCTTCTAAATCCTTGATCACATTTGGTCCAAACAACTGACAGTCTCCAACTTCATCCCACATCAACGGTGTCTGGCTCCTTCTCCCATACAAAGCTTTAAAAGGGGCCATCTTCAAACTGGCTTGGTAGCTGTTGTTGTATGAGAACTCCGTGTAAGGTAGATTACCATCCATACTAGATCCATAATCTAGCGCACACGCTCTCAACATGTCCTCCAGAATCTGATTGACTCTCTCGGTCTATCCATCTGTCTGCGGATGAAAGGTTGTACTGAACTCTAGCCTAGTACCCAAAGTGTGGCGCAGCTGATTCCAAAACTTTGAGGTAAACTGTGTTCCTCTATCTGATACGATGGTCCTCGGAACTCCATGCAGACATACGATCCTAGTCAAATATATCTTGGCCGACTTCGCACTTGTATAGGTGGTTTTCATTGGGATAAAGTGAGCCACTTTGGTCAAGCGAATGAACTACTACCCAGATAGAATCATATCCCGTTCGGGTTCTGGGAAGTCCAGTAATGAAATCCATGCCAAGCTTATCCCCACTTCCATTTGGGTATCGGCATAGGCTGTAGTAATCCTGCTGGCTTATGATGCTATGCTTTTACTCTCTCTGGCATACATCACCTACGACTACATACTCCGCAATATCCTTCTTCATACCAGTCCACCAGAAACACTCCTTCAAATCCAAATACATCTTGGTGTTTCCAGGGCGAATCGAGTATGGTGAGTCATGAGCCTCTTGAAGTATTTACTTCCTGATCCTTGCATTATTGGGAATATATAAATGGTCCTCGAACCATAAGATGTCGTGCTCATCCTTACGAAAACCTTTGGCCTTTCCTTTGCTCATCCTCTCTTGTATCTCAGCAATCTCTTTGTCATACTTTTGAGCTCCATGAATCTTTCCCAACAATGTAGACTAAACTTCCATTGCGGCAACAAAACCTTTGGGAACAATCTCCAACCGAAGTTCCCTGAGACCCTCGGCTAACTCATTTGGTAATCCCTCGCTTATCAGGGTATTCGTCCTTGTTTTATTTATGGTTGTGTCCTATTTCTCCACAAAGCTTGTATGCACAAGGTTTCTTCATATCCTTTCCATAAGGCCTCAACTTCTGGGACACAAGACGAGACCTTTGGAGAGTCAATTTAAATTCTTCTCAAGTGGTTACTCTTTGCCATCCATTGATGGTTTGGTACATCCTCCACCAAGTAGCAGCAACTCTTACAAAGCACCGAAGAGCATGCTGGGTCAAATCCTTTCCGACTACAGGGTTATTCTTCATGTGATCCTCCATGTTCTGAATCCATCGATCCGTCTCCAATTGACTCATCGGTCCAGAAAATACGAGCTCATCTCCATTCATCCTATATTGGGTCCAAGGGTATTGGGGTGGGATAAGAGAGATAGAGAGGGATGCACCCAATACAAACAAATTTTTTGAAAAGGCAGATTTTATTGTGGCTGTCGAAAAAACAACAAACAAATGATAGCTCACAATCATTGCATCTAACGTAAGTATATAACAGGGGTTGGGTCTTCTAATGGTCTATATGTGACGGTCGGATAATTAAGCTACAGTGATCCCCTGCTAATGATGCCACGTCACCTCGGTTACTGTTGATAAACTCTAGATAATTCAAAACTGAAACAAATTCAAAATTTAATTAAAGGAAAACAATAAAAGTTTTCAAACATTAAAATAAAAATGTTTGATTTGTACTAAATATTACATAGATAATTATGGTGTAGAGGACACACCTTTATAAAATGCATAAATATTTTAAATTGAATTAAAACAGAAGAAAAAATAAATAAAAGAAAGAAAATACAAAAGAGAAAAACAAACAAAAAAAGAAAATAAACCCCCTCGAGGCTCCGGCCCAGCAGGCCATCGGCCCAACTGGGCCACGACCCGCCAGGCCGGCCCACCCCCGCACCCCCATAAACCTCCCCCACTCCCCACTCGTCCCACCGACACCCCCCACTCCTCTCCCCCGAAATATCTCCCCCTCTCCCCCGATTGGATCGGGATCGAGAGGAGGAGGCTGCTACCGCCGCCGCCCGGACCCACGCCG
>NC_041385.1:256059428-256080033 GCF_002162155.2 Triticum dicoccoides
CTCCGTCTCCCTCGCGCCCGCGTCGCCACGCCCACGGCAACGCCCCACTGAGACCATGGACACCCCGCGCTGGATGCGCCCGCGCACCGCACGCCCGCCCCTACATTGCCTCGCCTTCCCCCCACCGTCGGCGTCTATCTTGCCCCGCTCCTGCACCCCCCTGCGTCGGCGAAGACGCCACGCCCGTGGCCACCTCCGGCGCTCCGGTGTCCTGCTCCTGCCCCTTGCCCCGCCCAGCCGCGGTTGCCTCACCGCGCCGCGCCCTGACGGCTGTCGCCCGCGTGCCTGGGGCTGCCCCTTCGGGCGCCTGGCGCCGCCCGCCCCGTAACCCGTTCGCCCGCGCCCGTTTGGCCCAAGGAGCCTATGACAAGCAGGCCCCATGCCCAGAACGTTTAAAAAAATGGAAATTAATAATAATAATAATAATAATAATAATAATAATAATAAATGAATAATAATTTAATTAGTTAATTAATTAAAGAATTAAATAACTTAATTAATTTTGATTAATTAAACTAAACGACTAATTAAACTAATTAATCACGATTAGTTAGACTAGTCAATGACGAACGGGACCCACACGTCAGTTTGACCAGTCAACACCCCTGTTGACTGCTGCCGTCAGCATACACTATTCTAGATAATGTTGGTTTAAAATAATTAAGTAAATTCTAAAAATGATTAAATCTTTTAAAATTAATATAAAATAAACCGTAGCTCGGATGGAAAAACTTTGTACATGAAAGTTGCTCAGAACAACGAGACGAATCTGGACAAGTACCCCGTTCGACCGCCACACATCCCTAGCATAGCAAACATGCAACTTTCCCCCTCCGTTTCATCTGTCCGAAAATGCCAAACACCGGGGATACTTTCCCGGATGTTTCCCCCCTTCACCGGTATCGCCTACTACCGCGTTAGGTCACAGCTAGCACCGCTCATTGTCATGTCATACATCGTCATGCTTATGTTTGCATTATATTTATTGTTTCTTCCCCCTCTTCTCTCCGGTAGACTGCGAGACCGACGCTGCTGCTACCCAGTACGACTACGGAGTTGACGACCCCTCCTTGCCAGAGCAACCAGGCAAGGCCCCCTTGATCACCAGATATCGCCTATTCTTCCCTCTACTGCTTGCATTAGAGTACTGTAGCATGTTACTGTTTCGATTAATCCTATTCTGTTGCATAGCTTGTCATTCTTGCTACACCTGTTGATACCTTACCTGCAATCCTAAATGCTTAGTATAGGATGCTAGTTTATCATCATTGGCCCTACATTCTTGTCAGTCTGCCTTGCTATACTATCGGGCCGTGATCACTCGGGAGGTGATCATGGGTATATGCTATATATATATACATACTATACAGATGGTGACTAAAGCCGGGTTGGCTCGTTGAGTACCCGCAAGTGATTCCGATGTGGGGGCTGAAAGGACAGGTGGCTCCATCCCGATAGAGGTTGGCCTGGGTTTCCGACGGCCCCTGAATGTTACTATGTGGCGTAGCGACAGGGCAGGTTGAGACCACCTAGGAGAGAGGTGGGCCTGGCCCTGGCCGGCGTCTACGGTTACTTTAAAATAACACGCTTAACGAGATCTTGGTATTTGATATGAGTCTGGCCACTGGCCTATACGCACTAACCAACTACGCGGGAAAGATATGGGCACTCGACGTCGTGGTATCAGTCGAAGCCTTCGTGACGTCAGGGACTGAGCGGCGCGCGCCGGATTGGAACGTAAGCCTGCTCTTGTATTAAGGGGGATAGTTCTGCTTCCGGCCGCCCTCGCAACATGCAGGTGTGCAATGGGCGATGGGCCCAGACCCCTGCGCCATAGGATTTAGACCAGCGTGCTGACCTCTCTGTTGTGCCTAGGTAGGGCTGCGACGTGTTGATCTTCCGAGGCTGCGCATGACCCACGCAAGTGTGTCCGACCAAATGGGATCGAGCATGCTGGGTTATGTGGTGCACCCCTGTAGGGAAGTTTATCTATTCGAATAGCCGTGTCCCTCGGTAAAAGGACGACCCGGAGTTGTACCTTGACCTTATGACAACTAGAACCGGATACTTAATAAAACACACCCAGACAAGTTCCACAGACAACCCGGTGATCGCTTTTCCACAGGCCGACGAGGGGAGGATCGCCGGGTAGGATTATGCTATGTGATGCTACTTGTAGGACTTCAATCTACTCTCTTCTACATGCTGCAAGACGGAGGCTGCCGGAAGCGTAGTCTTCGATAGGACTAGCTACCCCCCTATCATTCTTGCATTCTGCAGTTCAGTCCACCGATATTGCCTCTTTACACATATATCCATGCATATGTAGTGTAGATCCTTGCTTGCGAGTACTTTGGATGAGTACTCACGGTTGCTTTGCTCCCTCTTTCCCCCTGTTTTCCTCTTCTTCTCGGATGCCGCAACCAGACGTTGGAGCCCAGGAGCTAGACGCCACCGTCGACGACGACTCCTACTACACCGGGGTGTCGTGGGAAACGAACACCTATGGGGCAGGGCCCCTTCTCGGTCCGGCAGGGAGCGGAGGGGGCACGAAGAGCAGATCGGGGCGAAGCATGCGGGGGATTTTTACCCAGCTTCGGAGCTCTCCGGAGAGATAAAACTCCTACTGCTACTTTGTGTTTCTATTCTGTTCTTGCTTGAGAGCGTGAGTGTGTTGTAGTTTCGAATGAGTCGAACCCCTTCTACGTGCGCATGGGCCTCCTTTTTATAGGCTAAAGGGGTCACCGACAGGTGGCAACGCAGAGAGGGGTAAAAAAGTAAAAAGAGGGGTTGGTACAACCGCTATCTATAGTGCCCCCTACCTAACTCTGACGACAGGGGACAAGGGCATTTAATGCCCGTCCGGTCGCCCAAACAGTGCAGGAAGCGACCGTTAGGGGCGCCACCGATCGCCACGATGGCCTTCTCGTCATCTCCACTTGCCACCTCGCACCGCTTGGCTGCACAGCCGCCCGCCATGTGCGCCAGGAACGATCTTGGGGCGACACATCGTCGGATGCGCTGGAGCGTGGGCGCAGAGTGTGGCGGCTTTGCCGCGGCAAGCGCCTTGTCGCGGTCGTTGTCTTGTTGCACCCGAAAGCTTGTCGCTCGTCGGGTCTTGCCGGGACGCGCGGCGCGTCGCGGCAAGTTTCTTGGCTATCCTTCCCGGCAAGCTCCTCTTGCCGGGGCCTTGTTCTTCCCGGCAAGCTCCTCTTGCCGGGGCCTTGTCTCCTTAGTTAAAACACTTTGTTCTTGAATGGCATCAAGTAGGAATAGCGGAGTATCTTGGCGGACGCCCGGCAAGCCTTGCCGCGGGATGCTGCGACTGCCCGTGCACAAGTTCGGGATACTAAGGTACCCCTACTTTAGTACACCGACAGGAGCCCCCGGGCCTGGGCCACACACGGTGCCGAGCGCTGTTGGGCCAGGCCCAAAACAGGGCACGGGCACACGCGGCCTGAGTCCACACCAAATCTAACTCCGTATCCGTCGCGTCCTCCTGTAACGGCACGCGTCAAACGCGGCGTCATGGGAGAGATCATGGGCAATTCTTAAATCCAGAAGGGCGTAACGTTCGCCTCTCCTCTTTATAAGCAGAGGAAACAGGGGCCGTTCCCCCACCTTCGCCACTTGCGGTTTCTTCCTCAGAAAGCTCCACCGCTCCCCTCCGCTTCCCAAGCTGAAAGAGAGCAGCGCTCCGCCGCCCGTCGCCGCCGTCACCACCAACGCCTCCGCGCTCCCCCACCGCCTCCGCCATGGCTCCGAAGACCGGGAAGAGCGCGAAGTCGACCGAGGCGCTGCGGCTCGAGGCACTGCGCAAGGAGCGAGCACTTTTCCCCCCCGAGCTCACCACGAAGGCGCTGCAGGAGGAGTTCTATCTCTTCTGGTCGACGGAGACGCGGGCGCATCCGCGCACGCCGGTGCTCTCCGCCGAAGCTTCTACTTCGAAGCGGTGCCCAAAAGGGTATCATTTCTTCCCAGTGTTCTTCTACTGCGGGCTTTGCCCGCCCTTTTCCAATTTCTTCTGGGACGTCATGAATACATCCGGGCTCCATCTCCTTAACTTCACCCCCAACGCCGTTCTGACAATGGCGGTTTTCGCGCATCTTTGCGAGAACTTCGTCGGAATCCACCCCAATGTTGCCCTTTTCCGCCATTATTTCATTCCTCGGGTCAAGAAAGGAGAGCCCTTGTCAGGCGGGGTCTCCTGGATCTCGAGGGTCGGCAAGAAGGAGGTGTATCTAGAGGGGGAGCTCCGCAGCAAATGGGACGAGTGGAGGGCTGAATGGTGCTGGATTGTTGACGCAGATCCGCAGCCATTCACCAACTTGCGCCAAACCTGAGTAGTGCGCGGCGACGACTGGAGCGCCCTGGCAGCGGACGATGCCAAGCTGAAGATCGCCACCACCAGGATCCTGCGGCTCAGGCTTGCCGGGCTCACTCTAGGGGCCGTTGGCGCGGACTTTCTTCGTCGCCGCATCGCCCCTCTGCAGGAGAGGGGGAGGCCCGCCTGGCTGTTCGGGGGCCCGGCAGATATCATGAGGCTACGCCCAGGCCTCAATTTTAACTTCACAGTTCTGGAGTTGGACGGGATGCTCAAGGAGCTGTTCAAGCACGACGCCAACCATCCGGAGTGGTTCAGGCTGCCGCAGGGCGTCATCCCACTGTGCAACAACTCACAGCTTGATCGCATCCGCGCAATGACGCCGGAGTGCGACTCGCACGGGATTATCCCAACTTGGCGGGAGCCCGCCGACGACGTCGTGTGGCAATTTTTTGACGGCCTGGTGGAGGTAGCAGTCCGTGCCGACGAGCAGAGGCTCCTCACCCGCGACACCACAGACGACGAGATGCGGTACATCGCCACCAGGGCCGAAGAGGCGGCGGCAGCCACCGCCGCGGACGAGTTTGGTTTCACGTTGGAGGAGGCAGAGGCGGCCGAGGAGGCAAGCCTTGCCGACCGAGAGGACATTGGCGGGGAGGTCGCTGGCGAGGAGGAGCCCAAAGCCGAGGCAAGCGAGCCTGTCGGGGGCACAAGTGGCCAGCCATCTTCAAGCAGCTTGCCGCAGACGGGGCCCTCAGCGCAGCCCCCAGCTCAACCAAGGAGGCGCCTTCGCAGGACCGGAGACACAGCAGGGCGGCAGACGGGCCAACAGCCGCAGCGCCGCGGGACACGCTCCACTGCGGCAAGTACCGTGGCCGCGGGAGCATCTCACGCCGCGCCGGCAACTGGGGCGGGGTCTTCTCGAGCCGCCACGCCTGATCCCGCCGCAGCTCCCGGCAAGCACCCAAGGGAGCCTACTCCTCCGCCTCACCGCGCAGAAAGGGTACCAGACTTCGACCTCTCCGTGCTGAGCTCCGACGAGGAGGAAGAAGAGGAGGAGGAGTAAGACTTTCTCCTTGTTGCACTTGTATTTCTTCGATTTTTGTTGTTTCTTGTCTTGCATCTGATCTGCTTCCCACTGAACCTCGTTCCGTTTCAGGACTCTGGTCGAGAGAGCGGCGAAGAGGGCCAAGGTCCCCGTGGTTGTCATCGAGGACGATCCTGCTGTGACGGCGGAGGACACGTCCGAGACCACCTTGACGGACCCGGCACCCTCTCCTCGAAGCAGCCCCCAGCACAGCCCCCAGCGTAAGCATTTGTTCACTTCCTGTTGTGGGGCGTGCATGGGTGCTCTTTCTTTGCTGATTTCTTGATTGTTGACTTGCTTGTGTAGGAGCAGAGCAGGCCCATCAGGAGCAACCAGAAGCCACTCCAGAGGTGCTGTCTGCTTCGACTATGCCGCCAAGGGGCGATTCTCCGACAAGGGAGCGCTCTCCGACAAGGGACAGAACCAGTGAGCCTTCGGTGGTGGAGCCCATGGTCACAGAGCCCAGCACAGGTAACCCTCCTTGTCGGGAATTTTCCCCTTGGTTCTTCTTTCTCTAGTCTTCTTTTTTGGATATTTGCTTGACTTTTCCTTCCTCTTCCTGTCTTCAGATCTCCCTCCCACAGATCCAATGGAGACTGAGGCCACCGACGAGGAGGACGCACGCGGCAACACTGAAGATGTCGCCGCCGCCGAGGAAGAGGCCGATGCTGACGATCCCGCCGGCGAAGAGGCCACCAAGGCTGCTGGTGCAGGAGCTGGCAAGGGGTCCGGCGATCGCACTAACGACCCTGAGGGCGCAGGAGCGCAAGGTGCTACACCGACCGCCGACCCCTCTGCCGCTGATGCAGCACCGGGCCCCGAGGAGCCCCAGCCCGACGCCTACTTGAAGGCCGGCGAGGGTGTCTTCATCCATCTTCCCTGGGCGTCGAGCTCCAGGGCGCCGATCGAGGGAGAGTCTTTTGACGGAGAGGTGCTCGCCTCCACCGGGCTGTCAGTGGTTGACGCACCAAGCAGCAGCGGCGGCGAGTCCGAGGAGGAGCAACTGCTCCGGAGGTTGGTGTCGCTCTACCGCGCCCGGCAAGCGAAGCTGGAGTCCCGGGAAGCGCTTGCCGCGCAGGCGGGAGTTGACATAGAGAAGCATGCGAAGGAGCTCCAGAGCCGCAACCAAGAGGCCCTCCGGTCCATCGCGGAGGAGAGGGCGCAGCTTGTCGAAGCGCGGAAGGCCTTCATCCTTGAGAAGGCAGAAGCTGAGGAGCAACAGAGGGTTGCCGCTGAGGAGGTGTCCACCCAGGAAGGTGAACGGACGCAGCGGAAAGTCAATCTGGACAGCTACGAGGAGGAGCTCGCCGCACGCGAGCAATCACTTGGCGGGGCGCTCAAGGAGGCGAAGGAAGCTGCCGCGGCTGCTGAGGCCGCCAAGAAGGAGTTGGAGGTGAAGGTGACGCAGCTGGAGGCTGATATGAAAGGGAAGAATGAAGAGCTTGCCGCACTCCAGCGCAAACGCGAGAAGGATGACCTTGCTCATGGCGATCTGCAAGTTCAACTCGCCGACAAGGTCAAGGAACTGAACACCGTCAAGGACTCAAATGCTGATCTGGAGCTGAAGCTGGCCACACTGACGGAGACGCTGGAGGTGCCAAGAGGCGAGAAGATGACTTGAAGAAAGAGATCAAGGGCAACGAGGAGCTGCTGACGAGGGCCGCTGAGACTCAGAACACCTTCAGGGCTACGGTGGAGCTCTGGACGGAGGGCCTCGTCAATATTGCTGCAACCATCGACGAGGAGCTGGCGCAACTGGACTTGGCGGGCTTCGGGTACTCTACTGACGAGAACCTCTAGCCCAGCGCCAAGCTTACTCTGTTCTTCAAGGGCGTGGTGACGGCTCTCCAGCAACTCCGGGAAAGGATCCCAAAGCAGCTGGCTGACGAGTCGCGCGCCATCTGTGCCAGAGTCTTGGAGAAGGTGTTGGTGAAGGTGCTTTTCCGCAATCCGACCCTCAACCTCACCAACGTTCTCAAGAAGTTGCCGGTGGGTTTGGTCTTGCAGATCTCAAAGCCCTTGTCGCACCCATCGTGGACAAGGTGAATGAAGTCAGAAGGGTTGACGGCGATCGTGTAGATTAGGCCGCCCTTTTCCTCCTTTTTCTTGCCGCTGCCAAACATGTCACGAGAAAAATTTATTTAGAGCGCGGCAAGTCATTATTGTAACATAACTTTATTCTGGGTAGTATTTGCTATGTTATTTCCTTTACTTGATTCCTTCCTTTGTATGTTTTTACCCTACGCTTTTAGGGAACTTGCCGGCGCAGGCACCCTTGCCGCGAGCGCTGAGTGCGGAACATCAGCAGCCTGCTGGTGGTGTTGCCTCCGGCAAGAAACCTTGTCGGAACTAGTCGCAGCACACTTACGTTGTTGAGCGGACTCGAAACAAAGTAAGGGCGCAACTAGCCACGAGTTGGTTCCTCCACGCACAGGTTTTCCATACAAAGCACGGTCGTTCAAGGAAGATAACTTAAAACATTTAAAACTGATTGTGCTCAAACTTTGGCAACTTAGCTTTTCTGTCATCTACGTCCCGGCAAGGCTATACTTCTTTGAACGACGCCTGGTCCACACCTTTATCCTCTCCTTCCCCCCGGTCAACTTGTGGGCGAAGGAACCTTCTTTTTGAGAAAAGGAAAGAAGAGAAAATAAAGATATGGAGCCTTAAGGCTCGTTACTGCTTACCGGGGCGAGTGCTGCACAAAGTGTCAGATAATACATGCAAAAAAGAAAAAGGGCATGAAATTTGACATCTTTTGCAGGGCATATGATCTTTATTTATGCATGGGATCTGCGTCCGGCTTTGTACAAAGGGTTACATGCAACAGCGGCAAGGCTTGTACAAAAGGTGGTTGCCGGAACAGCGTGTTCCGGCAGCCGCGCCTTATGGGTAAAACTTACGAAGATGCTCTATGTTCCAGGAGTTGCTCACCAGAAAGCCATCTTCGGTCTCAAGGCGGACAGCGCCGGGCCTAGTGACTCGCTTCACCCGATAAGGGCCTTCCCACTTCGGCGTCAACTTGTTGGAATTCTTGGCGGATTGAATGCGCCGAAGAACAAGGTCGCCTTCCTCGAAACTTCTGGCATTAACTTTGCGGCTATGGTAGCGACGCAAAGCTTGCTGGTAGTGAGCAGCTCGTACAGCAGCCTGAAGACGATCCTCCTCGAGGAGCAGTGCGTTATCTTGCCGCAGCTGCTCTTGCTCAAGCTCATCATAAGCGAGCACTCGAGGCGATCCGTATACGAGTTCCGTGGGGAGAACTGCTTCTGCTCCATAGACAAGAGCAAAAGGTGTCTGGCCAGTGGCTCGATTTGGCGTCGTCCTGATCGACCAAAGAACCACTGGCAGCTCCTCGATCCAGTTTCTTCCGCACTTGTGTAGCCTGTCGAAAGTTCTGGTCTTGAGCCCGCGCAGCACTTCAGCGTTCGCCCTCTCCGCTTGACCGTTGCTTCTTGGGTGAGCAACAGAAGCGAAGCAGATCTTGGCGCCAAGATCTTGGACGTACTGCATGAAGGTGCGGCTCGTGAATTGTGTGCCATTGTTGGTGATGATCCTATTAAGGACTCCGAAACGGCAAACAATTGACCTGAAGAACTTGACTGCTGACTGTGCTGTCACCTTCCTCACTGCTTCCACTTCCGGCCACTTCGTGAACTTGTCGATTGCCACGTACAAGTACTCGAAGCCCCCGACAGCTCGGGGAAAGGGGCCGAGGATGTCGAGCCCCCAGACCGAAAATGGCCAGGATAAAGGGATTGTTTGGAGAGCTTGAGCTGGTTGATGTATCTGTTTGGAACGGAACTGGCACGCTTCACACTTGGTTACTTATGCAGTTGCATCCTGGAGGGCTGTCGGCCAAAAGAAACCTTGCCGGAAGACTTTACCGGCAAGTGCTCTTGCGCCAATGTGGTGACCACATATGCCTCCATGTATCTCCGCCAACAGCTCCTGTCCTTCTTCTCGGGAAATGCACTTCAATTTCACTCCGTTGAATCTTCTTCTGTACAGTATGTCATCGACAAACTGGTACATACTTGATTGCCGGGCTACTCTCTCCGCTTCTTCTTGCTCTTCGGGAAGTTCTCCTATTTGAAGGAAACGGACGATCGGCTGTGCCCATGCCGGAGCTTGTGGCTCGACGACAAGGACCAAAGGCGCAAATGCTGCTGTGGGAACATCTGCTTCCATGGCAAGAATCTGCGATTCAGCCGGAGCTTGATGTTCCCCGGCAAGCTTGCCGGAGCAAAACTTGTCGGGAGCGTCTGCTTCAACGAAACAAACCCTAGGGATTGTCGGAGCAGACAGCCCCTCAGCACTCTTTGTGTTGATCCTGGGGACCTTCTTGACGGCGGCTTCGAGGAGTTCTGCTGGAAAGTAGTCGCCAGTAACCAAGTTCCTCTTCTTGCTCTGTCCAGTTGATGGTGTTACAGATGGTTGAGTTAGGTTGAGCACAAAGATCCCTGGTTCCACAGGCAACTTGAGTGCGGCGCATTTTGACAGGCCATCTACAATGTCGTTCTGAGCTCTCGGAACATGTTCCATCTGCAGGCCATCAAAATGCTCTTCTAACTTTCTCACTTCATCAATGTAAGCTTTCATGAACGGACTTTGATAATCTTTGTTTACTTGGCGGACGACAAGCTGCGAGTCACCCCTGACAATGAGCTTCTTGATCCCAAGGTCTGCCGCAATCCTAAGTCCGGCAAGCAAGCCCTCATACTCTGTAGTATTGTTTATCGCTTGCTCCTTGGGAAAGTGCATCTGGACCACGTACTTGAGGTGCTCTCCGGTGGGAGCGACAAGTAACACACCCGCACCGGCGCCTTGCAGCGAGAAGGCACCATCAAAGTACATGATCCATTCTTTGCTTGCCTCCTTGACGGGGATGCTCGTCTCCGGAGTTTCTTCATCAGGTGTTGGCGTCCATTCTGCTATGAATTCTGCCAATGCTCGGCTCTGGATAGTTGAGGTACTCTCAAACTTGAGGCCAAAGCTTGACAATTCCAGTGCCCACTCGACAATCCTGCCTGTTGCCTCTGGATTTTGCAGTATCCTCTTCAACGGAAAGCGAGTGACGACTCTGATCTCATGTGCCTGAAAGTAATGGCGCAGCTTCCTCGAGGCCATGAGAAGGCCGAAAAGCAGCTTTTGCACTCCAGAGTACCTTGACCTAGCTCCTTGTAGAAGGGAACTGACAAAATAAACTGGGCGCTGCACCATCTTCTTTTGTGTCTCTTCCTGTGGCTACACAGATCCATCCTTGTCGGGACCAGAGCTTGTCGGGGAAGCCCCCCGCTTGTCGCCGGACGCTCTTGCCGTGGTCGCTGGCTCATCATCCGCTTCTCTCTCTGCTACTAATGCAACACTAACCACTTGATTGGTTGCTGCTAAATACAACAGCAACTTCTCTTGTGGCCTAGGTGCGACAAGTATTGGAGTGGAGGACAGGCATCTCTTCAAGTCCTGTAGCGCAGCCTCCGCTTCCGGAGTCCATTTCATTGGACCTGCCTTTTTCAAAAAATTTAAAAACGGCAGGGCGCGCACAGCAGACTTAGAGATGAACCTACTGAGAGCAGCAACGCAGCCGGCAAGCCTTCGCACACCCTTGACGCGCTTCGGTGCTTCGATCTGCTCAATGGCCTTGATCTTGTCGGGATTGGCTTCAATCCCCCTCTGGGACACAAAGAACCCGAGAAGCTTGCCGGAAGGAACTCCAAACACGCACTTCTCGGGGTTCAACTTGAGATTGATCTTGTGCAGATTTGCGAAGGTTTCGTCCAAATCTTGGATCAAAGTTTCTTTGTCCTTGCTCTTGACCACTATATCATCCATGTAAGCTTCTACATTTCTGTGCAACTGTGGCTCAAAAGCATGACTGACTACTCTTGCAAATGTTGAACCAGCATTCTTTAGTCCGAAAGGCATTCGTACAAAGCAGTACGTGCCACATGGAGTAATGAATGCGGTCTTCTCTTCATCCTCTTATGCCATGAAGATCTGATGATATCCGGAGTATGCATCAAGAAATGAAAGCAGATCACATCCTGCCGTGGAGTCGACAATCTGGTCAATGCATGGCAAGGGAAATGGATCTTTGGGACAAGCTTTATTAACATCGGTGAAGTCAATACAAAGCCTCCATTTCCCGTTCGCCTTGCGCACGACTACTGGATTGGCTAACCACGTTGGATGGAGTACTCCTCGGACAAGGCATGCGGCTTCCAACTTCTTGATCTCTTCTACAATGAACTCTTGGTGTTCCACCGCTTGCTTCCTAACTCTCTGCTTGACGGGCCGCGTGTGAGGACAAACGGCAAGGTGGTGCTCAATTACTTTCCTGGGAACACCGGGGATGTCAGACGGTTGCCATGCAAACACATCGACATTCGCCCGCAGGAAAGCAACGAGCGCGCTTTCCTATTTAGGGTCAAGCGTGGCACTGATGGTGAAGGTACCACCAGTGCCGTCCTCCTTGGCGGCCACTTTCTTGGTTTCTGGTGAAGCTGTCTTTGCCTTCTTGCACTTGCCGGTGGAGCTCGATGGTGCGTCCTCGAGAGTAGCGCAGCACTCCAAAGAGGTGCGCTTGCCGGAGTGGGCATCAGAGCTACTCTTGCCGGACTTGGTTTTCTTCTTCCCCCCGGGAGCTTCAGCGGCAAGTGGTTTGCGTTCTGCTGCGGCTGCTGCTTCCCGGTAAATCTTGTCGGTACAGATAAGTGCATCTTTCTTGTCGCCAGAGACAGAAATGACACTTATCGGACCGGGCATCTTGAGCACATTGTAGGCGTAGTGAGAGGCTGCCATGAACTTGGCAAGCGCTGGACGGCCAAGTATCCCATTGTAGGGCAATGGGAAATCAGCAACGTCAAAGGTGACCTTCTCTATCCTAAAGTTTAGCTTGCTGCCAAATGTCACTGGCAGTGTGATCTTCCCCTTCGGCTTGCTCCTTCCCGGATTGATTCCTTGGAAAGTACCAGTCTCTTCGAGCTCGCTGTCGGGGATCTGGAGCTTCTTGAGCACCGCGGAAGAGATCAGATTCAAGCTGGCCCCACCATCAACCAGCATCTTTGTGACCTTGAGGTTGCGGATGGTTGGCGAAACCAACATCGGCAAGCACCCGACCGCAGTTATGCGACCAGGGTGATCCTCAACATCAAAGATGATGGGCGTGCTGGACCACTTCAGGGGCTTGCGCGATTCAACTGACGGTTCTGCTGCATTTACTTCCCGCACCCACTGTTTGAGTTGGTGGTGCGAAGTGTGCAGAGAAGCGCCGCCGTCGACGCACAAGACCTCTGTTGCTTTCTGAAACTCATGCTCGTCGGTCTCATCCTCATCCATCTCTTCATCTTCATCTTCGTCTTCGTCCTTGTCGCGGCTGCGGGGAGGCCTGTCTCCTTGCCGCTGCTTGGCCTTTCCGCGGCGCCCTCCCCGGGCGGGACGCTTCTTGCCGGATCCTCCCCCACCTTCCTGGGCCTTCTCCTTGTCGCGGCGCTCGTACTCAGCTGTCTGCAGTTCTACGAGCTGCTCAACCTTCTTGCAGGCCTGGAGGTCATGGCCCTTGGTGCGGTGGATCTTGCAGTACTGCTTGCCGGAGCCGTCCTGCTTGTCGGCGGCCACCACAGCCTCGCTGGAGTCACCAGCTTTGGCCTTCTCGGCGCCACCTCCGTTGCCAGACTGCTCGACAACTAGCACATCCTTAGCTTTCCTCTTTCTGTTATTCCGCCTCCGGTTCTTCTTTGCCGGAGTGGCATCCTCACTGTCAGATCCTTCTACTCTTGCATTCTCTCCGGGGAGTTTCCTCCCCTCTTCAGCACGTGCACACTTGTCGGCTAGAGCATATAGCTCGCTGAAATCTCTGATCTTGCACATCGCCATCTCCTCCCTCATCCTGCGGTTACGCACGTTCTGATGGAACGCGCTGTTAACCGCGGCAGGGTGGACGTCTGGGATGTTGCGCTGCACCTGGCTGAATCTTTGAATGTACTTGCGCAGGGGTTCTCCTTCCTTCTGGGCGAGCAGATGAAGATCGCTCTCCTGGCCATGGGGCTTGTGGCCACCTGTGAAGGCGCCGACAAACTGATGGCACAGATCTGCACATGAAGAGATGGAGTTGTCCGGCAAGTGCATGAGCCAAGATCTGACGTTGGGCTTGAGCACCGGTGAGAAGTAGTTGGCGAGGATCTTCTCGTCGCGCCCTCCGGCAGCCTGCACCGCGATGGTGTAGATGCTGAGGAACTCCGACGGATGTATCCTGCCATCGTACTTCTTGGGTACATCTGGCTTGAAGTTCTTGGTACTGGGCCACTGGACCTGACGCAGCTCACGAGTGAACGCAGGGCAACCTACCGCGTATGGCAAGTCGCCTGGTTCCCCTGGTGCATGCATATCAACAGTGGGCCCAGCGCGCTGGTCCTACTGACGCCGCGCTTCTCTTCGACGCTCGATGCGAGTACGAGCGTCCTCTTGTCGTCGTTCTTGGAGAACTTGGCGCTGATCGCGACGAGCTCGCGGGTCCGACAACGCAGTGGAGTTGGTGTCGAGGTTAGCTCGGCGAGTCGGCAATCTTGGCCTTCGGGGCGGGGAATGCACGGTGGTGGCACCCCCACCGGTCTTGTCGCCGCCAGCTTGCGCCTGGGCGTCTTGCCGCGGCTTCGACGTGCTTGGTTGCCGGGGCTTGTCGCCGTTGGCAAAGCCGATGAGGCTCTGGATGGTGATCCTCCAGTCCTCGATCTTATCCGGCGCTGGAGGGTAGTCTAGTAGCAGTTGGGCTCGGGCCAACGCTTCTTCTGGGGTTTTCGGCGGCGGGGGTGAACGACGCGAGGAGCGGGATATGCTCAAACTTCTAACAGTGTTAGAAGGAGCAACATCTCGTCCAGGCGACCGTGCCGCGCTCGCGCCAACATGCTGCCGTGTATGTTGGCCTTGAGCGTCCCGCGATCCGCCAGCTTGGCCTTGTTCTAACGCGAGCACGGTGCTAGGAGCACCATGGCGTTGTCGATCCCGCGCCTCCTGAGAGGGACGCGGTGCATGCACGGACGCCGAGGTTTGCGGGGCCTTGTCCTTAGATCTGGTGACGATGTGAGTCCCCCCGTCGGCGCCCGTGCCTCCGCTGGCGTCTACCCCACCGCCAGTTTGCTCCAGCGGCGGTGGGATCGACGTGGACGGAGCGGCCACCTCCGAAGCCTTCCTCTTCGGTGGCATGTCGATGAAGATGTTGATGTAGCGCGCGCGAAGACCGGATCAGGTTCACACAACCTTGACGCCCCCTACCTGGCGCGCTAAAGATGTCGTGGGAAACGAACACCTATGGGGCAGGGCCCCTTCTCGGTCCGGCAGGGAGCGGAGGGCGCACGAAGAGAAGATCGGGGCGAAGCACGCGGGGGATTTTTACCCAGCTTCGGAGCTCTCCGGAGAGATAAAACTCCTACTGTTGCTTTGTGTTTCTATTCTGTTCTTGCTTGAGAGCGTGAGTGTGTTGTAGTTTCAAATGAGTCGAACCCCTTCTACGTGCGCATGGGCCTCCTTTTTATAGGCTAATGGGGTCATCGACAGGTGGCAACGCAGAGAGGGGTAAAAAAGTAAAAAAGAGGGGTTGGTACAACCGCTATCTACAGTGCCCCCTACCTAACTCTGACGGCAGGGGACAAGGGCATTTAATGCCCGTCCAGTCGCCCAAACAGTGCAGGAAGCGACCGTTAGGGGCGCCACCGATCGCCACGATGGCCTTCTCATCATCTCCACTTGCCACCGTGCACCGCTTGGCTGCATAGCCGCCCACCATGTGCGCCAGGAACGATCTTGGGGCGACACGTCGTCGGATGCGCTGGAGCATGGGCGCAGAGTGTGGCGGCTTCGCCATGGCAAGCGCCTTGCCGCGGTCGTTGTCTTGTTGCACCCGAAAGCTTGTCGCTCGCCGGGTCTTGCCGGGACGCGCGGCGCATCGCGGCAAGTTTCTTGACTGTCCTTCCCGGCAAGCTCCTCTTGCCGGGGCCTTGTTCTTCCCGGCAAGCTCCTCTTGTCGGGGCCTTTTCTCCTTAGTTAAAACACTTTGTTCTTGAATGGCATCAAGTAGGAATAGCGGAGGATCTTGGCGGACGCCCGGCAAGCCTTGCCGCGGGACGCTGCGACTGCCCGTGCACAAGTTCGGGATACTAAGGTACCCCTACTTTAGTACACCGACACGGGGGTGCCTACTACTACGTGCAGGCCCTGACGATGATCAGGAGTAGTTTAGGAGGATCCCAGGCAGGAGGGTCCCAGGCAGGAGGCCCGCGCCTCTTTTGATCTGTATCCCAGTTTGTGCTAGCCTTCTTAAGGCAAACTTGTTTAACTTATGTCTGTACTCAGATATTGTTGCTTCCGCTGACTCGTCTATGATCGAGCACTTGTATTCGAGCCCTCGAGGCCCCTGGCTTGTATTATGATGCTTGTATGACCTTTTTTATTTGTAGAGTTGTGTTGTGATATCTTCCCGTGAGTCCCTGATCTTGATCGTACATGTTGGCGTGTATGATTAGTGTACGATTGAATTGGGGCGTCACAAGTTGGTATCAGAGCCGATTGCTTGTAGGAATCCCCCTTTCCAGCTCCTTGGCCGAAGTTGAGTCTAGTCGATGAAAATTGTTTTACTAACTTGGCTGTGCGGCCCATGGGCCCACGTCGCCAATTGGGTAGTATTAGGATCTTTTATTCCTCATCTATACTTCGGGATTCTGATCTCTCTTCTATTCGGGATAAATGATTTTACCAACGCTAACTCTAGGTTCTCGTACTTACTTCCTCCCGGAGAGTCCCTCACTCCAGATGATTGCTTGGTTCACCGAAGGATTCCGAAGATACTCTTCGATGTTCTCTCAAGACTTTATGCTCACCGCTTTTTGCTATCCCCTACCATTGTTATATCCTTATGGATAACTGCATACACTTGCCATTCTTGCAGTTAATCCCATTGATCTTGTTATTTACAAGATGCCCTGAACTGCTCTCCGTTGTTCTGAGAATCCTTTGAGCTACTGCCTTGCAATTCCTTGCCACATGAATACCCCTGCAGATAATTTCTCGCACTTACCGAGTTTCGTTAATCCCCATTTGATTCATGTACTCCAAAAAAGTCTTCGAAATACAATTTTTGATCTTCCGGGAAATCCTCAGCAGCCTATTGCTCTTGAAATTCTTGCTTGCTTACGTTATGGTTGATCCCATAATCTAGTAATCTTATTGGTATCCTTTGTCATTATCATTTCAGTCCGTTGATTCAATATGTTGCGGTTGCTCACAATCCTCAATGAATCGTAGAATTCGCCCTTCCGACTCAGACGCCATTTTGAACAGGAGCTGGTTCTCAACCAATCAAATTGTCGTTGATCGTACTCCTAAGTCTACTCAACTTACCCATCCTCAATCAGAGTGCTTTGCTTCTGATCCCTTGATTTGTAAATCATAATACCTTTGCATTTGAGCTTTGAATTAGTGACTTGTTCTTATAAACTGATCTCCTTGCATTCTTTCTTCCTTTGGTTGTGTGCCGATACTCACACTAGAACCTTTGTGGCCACCAGATCCTTTATTGGATTTTATCCGACAATGTCCTTCATATTCAATAACTTTGTGAGTCTTTTCTCGGATACATAATGCCTTTGGTAAATTGTATCCCCTGCCTTGTCGAACATGCTCTGCTTTCGAGCTTGTGTTACTTACTCCTGAAGTTTGTGGTATATGTTCCTAAGAGACCTTGATGGGTCGAACCTATGCCTTTTCTAATCTTTGTGAACCCAGAAACTACTACGGGTCATACTCTACTGATGTTATGTCAGATAAAATTTCAACACTACAACTTCGTCGAAGGAGAGAAGTGAGTGAAAGGTTATGCATTAGAGAAGTGGGAGTCGACCTTGAACTTTGTGTTCATGCCCATGGGCACGATGTAGATCCTATCATGGAAGCTTCTTGAAATAATAACCATTTCCCTAATAAATATCATCTGGTATCTGTGAATTGATCCTTTGCAATCGTGGTTCCGACCATGATCTCCTTTAAATACCATTTCTCGTGCATGTTTAAGCACTTACCTTCTATAGACCAATACCCCAGTCCAAGCTCTACTTTGGACTGTCGTCGAGTATTAGCCCCCTGGTATCTCGAGATTATCTTGGAACTGCATAACTTCTTATGATTCTTCATCAAGTACTACATTCTCACTGATTGTAATTTTTCATGGACTCTGAGTTATTAAACACTCAAAGACACCAATAATTGAACCGAGTCCGCACTACAGTTCAACTACTCTTAGTAATCTTCTTTAAGTACGAGTTTGTACCCGATCAAGCCATTCCTAGCCTGATCGGCTATATCCTTATCATGCAACTTTTTAACTATGCTACATGATCCTTATCCCGGAGCACCACTTTCAACGATGAGCTAAGCTTACGTCGATTTTCCTCGCATAGCATTTCACCTTGAACAACCAGCTTGATTTTTAGTTTGTGTCGTACTCGTGGTTCCAATAACCTTTCGCTTCGGCATTCCTTTGACTTGATGTCATCGCTGAGCGGTTACATCTTCTTGAAACCTCTCGACAAAGTTGTCGGGATCATCGTCAACATTTTGAATCCTTCCTGGGCATCAATTGAGTTCATAATGGTAAGTGCCATCGTTGTCCCTTGGTAATTTGAGTTACCATCGACAACATATTTACCTTCCTTTCATCACAAACTTGTTCTTGTTAAAGATGCAACTTGCGATTCAGTTTGTGTTATGTTCTACCTTGAAGTATTACTCCCTTATGTCAAGGATGTTGCAATGATTACTCCACCTCTTAAGAATTCTAGGTATTGTGATGCCTCTCGCCATCACCCTTCTTTTTGGTCCCCGTGTTGCTTCTAACCGGAATACCAGTAAATGAACTCTGCCATGAGACTTCAGTATTCTTAGCAACCTTATTGCTTCGGAGTTAATGGACAATAAATCCAACTTAGTGTGTTGGTTGCTGAATCACCATTCTGGCATTAGTCGTGCATCCCAGCCCTATTTCGGGTGCACCTTCCAACCAATGCTTAAATGTGTATGGTTTCCTTGAGCATACACCATTAAATCTTTTGATCTGACAGATGTTATCTCCTTGTTCACCTAATTGTGGAGATACATCTTTTGGGACTCTCGATGGATTGTCGCTGAGTTCATCAGCCACCCCCTCATCCTCTCCTTGGTTTAATGATGAACTCATGATTCGGAACTTGCTTCCATAGTTCATTCCCAGAGTATCTTGCAACACCGTCGCATCAAATTGTGTCGCACCTTTTTCATCTCAGGCATCCTGAGCCTGAGGTATCCTGGCACCAATCAGATTTGAATCTCGGTCAGATATGATGGTGGGAACATATTTCTAAGAGTTTTAACATTGGTCTTTTTTTATGTCTCAGTAAGGTGATGTCATGCCTAGCACATCTGGCCGCAGGACCTATTGTTATAATTTCCTTTTTGGCAAGGTTAGTCATTCTTCCGTGAGGAAATTGTAAGACTTATTCTATAAGTTGTTCCTGATGGATCCATTGTGTTTCCAAAGTCTGATCTTGACCTGATGACCATGTCAATGCTATCTCGAAGCATGTCTATGGTACTCCGATTTTCAACAAGAACACTTATCCCAATGCTAATTATTTCTTGCTCAATTATCCAAACACCGTTGTATGGGTAATGTCATGAAAATTTCTCTCCCCTACCTAAAGAGTTTTCTACATTATATCCTGACATGTATATCATGCTCTGGTTGTCCTTGGGAAGGATATACCCTTGAAATATGTGTTTAAACACATTTTCCTTTCCATTGTTCTGTTTAATCTGATAATCATATTTTCCTTTCCATTGGTTGGTTTAACATTTCCTGTGATCTATATAATCTAAGCAGTAATATTCTCGTGCTTATGTAAACACCTCGGTGTACAATTCTATCAGCAAGACCCTATTACTATTATTGATGACATTCTGGTAGCCACCGATGGACGAGAACTTTGCCTAATGGTCCTCCTCGTTCAACGAGCAGGAAAATTGCTCTCTTCATTCCCCGTCCTTAGTACCGACATTGTTGCTGGTATAGCTGACAAGCTATTCACTGACATGCCTCCCTGTCGCGGCTATGCAAGATGTCACCACCCTTCCTACTTTCAACCCACATGGTGGGCCCATAACCCACAGGTACACTGGATCGAAACCTGACTCTTCTTTACAACCCGGTTCTAATGTATCCTGTGCACCTGGCTTTGCATGTGATCACAAGCTAAAATATTTACCATTATTCATCCTGGAATCAAACACCATGTTATTCTCGTTGTTCAAACCCCCCATTACAGCTTCTTTCTAGTCATCGAATGATCGCCTAACCGTTTGAAACTTTGGTACCATTGTATATTGCACTCAACGAATTCACTGAAATACAACTCGTGGGGTACCTCGCGTATTTCCCATTGAGTTCACCGTCAGATGCCCAGCTTTGTGGAGATGCGTTCTTCCGCAGTTTTCCCCTTGGTCGCGTTCGTAGGACGATGGAGATCCCATAGAAAGGATGACGACTTGATCATGGTGACTTGAAGCAGAGAAATGAAAGGGATCAACCTCTTCGAAATAGCAACCAAAGACGAGAAGATCCGTTAGGATTTCGTAACTAGAACTCTCCCCCTTACACCCCTCTTAAATCTTGGGACGAGATTTCTTGTAGTGGAGGAGAATTGTGACACCCGGATAATTAAGCTACAGTGATCCCCCGCTAATGATGTCACGTCACCTCGGTTACTGTTGATAAACTCTAGATAATTCAAAACTGAAACAAATTCAAAATTTAATTAAAGGAAAACAATAAAAGTTTTCAAACATTAAAATAAAAATGTTTGATTTGTACTAAATATTACATAGATAATTATGGTGTAGAGGCCACAGCTTTATAAAATGCATAAATATTTTAAATTGAATTAAAACAGAAGAGAAAATAAATATAAGAAAGAAAATACAAAAGAGAAAAACAAACAAAAAAAAAGAAAAGAAACCCCCCCGGGGCTCCGGCCCAACTGGGCCACGACCCACCAGGCCGGCCCACCCCCGCACCCCCATAAACCTCCCCCACTCCGCACTCGTCCCACCGACACCCCCCACTCCTCTCCCCCGAAATATCTACCCCCTCTCTCCCGACTGGATCGGGATCG